>NC_034189.2:12182133-12202962 GCF_002021735.2 Oncorhynchus kisutch | reverse complement strand
AGAGAGAGAGAAGAGAGAGAGAGAGAGAGAGAGAGAGAGAGAGAGAGATAAATAGAGACAGAGAGAGAGAGGAGAGACAGAGTTAGAGAGACAGAGAGAGAGAGACAGAGAGAGACAGAGAGAGAGAGAGACAGAGAGAGAGAGGAGAGAGAGAGAGAGAGAGAGAGAGAGAGAGAGAGAGAGAGAGAGAGACAGAGAGGAGAGCAGAGAGGAGAGAGAGAGACAGAGAGAGAGACAGAGAGAGAGAGAGACAGAGAGAGAGACAGAGAGAAGAGACAGAGAAGGAGAGAGACAGAGAGAGAGAGACAGAGAGAAAGACAGAGAGAGACAGAGAGAGACACAGAGAGAGAGAGAGATAGAGAATAAATAAATAAACCCTTAATAGGACCTTTGTAGATGCATCACAAGTCATTAATAAGACAATGTCATGCTAAAGAGGACCAAAAGGGATATGTCTGGCAAATCTCATTTGAGAAAATTATATTTCTATGACATTCTGAGCAGTACTGAGATTCTTGTTTCACTTAAACTCCCTCTAAGTCACTTTCTGCAGTGCTTTCTCTTTTTCACCTTCTGTCGTGTAGCCCTTTCCCTCCTCAACCTCTCCGCTCCTCTCCTCCTTTCTCACGGCCTTCTGTCGTGTAGGCCTCACCCTCCTCATCCTCGGCTGTGTGAAGAGGGTCTTTGCCAACAGCTGTCTCAGACATTGCTCCAGTCCTTCCTCTTGTGTGTTCTGAGATTAACCTGATGTTCTGTTTTTAGACTGGAGTATATTGTACCCATCTATCAAACTAATCATTTAGTTTAAAAACAAACATGAATATACAATGTTGCTATGTTTTTAGATTGAAGAACACCACATCATTCAGATGTGAATCATAACTTCTACTCAAATACCTGTTTTGCTTAGGGTCCCATTGATATCAATGCATGACTTAGGGAAACACTGAACGTTAGGATTCACCCCTTAGGATAAGTAAATAGGGGGAGGGAAGGGTCCCAATGCATGATTTATGTACATATCATAGTCTGATTCAGCCCATGGGCATCTCATGAGTTTGAAGGGACTGTGTGTGTGGAGACGGTGTGTGTGGACACTTATCTCCTAAGCCTTGTGTTATCTGCAGTAGAAAGGAGCGAGACAAACGGCTAGGAGAGAGGAGAGGAGGAGAGCGAGAGAAAGAAGATAAGAATATTCCCATGAGAATATAGCCCTTTGAATTTAATTGAAAGAGATGTACACAGCCATAATATGGCCACAAGAGACAGCTCTATTTTGATTTATTTAACTAGGCAAGTC
Organism: Oncorhynchus kisutch; assembly: GCF_002021735.2. Lineage (NCBI taxonomy): Eukaryota > Metazoa > Chordata > Actinopteri > Salmoniformes > Salmonidae > Oncorhynchus > Oncorhynchus kisutch. The sequence goes on along the minus strand of NC_034189.2, from coordinate 12,201,662 downwards.
AGTTAAGAATCAATTCTTATTTACAATGATGGCCTAGGAACACACACACTGACTTGTTCAGGGGCAGAACAACATATGTTTACCTTCACAGCTTGGAGATTCAATCTAGCAACCTTTCGGTTAGTGGCCCAACGCTCTAACCACTAGGCTACCTGCCACCCCGGGAGTCCTTTGGAACATTTGTGAGTGTAATGTTAACTGTTCATTTTTTATTGTTTATTTCACTTCTGTTCATTATCTATCTAACTTGCTTCGGCAATATAAACATATGTTTCCCATGCCAATGAAACCCTTTGAATTGAACATGAATTGAGAGAGAGAGAGAGAGAGAGAGAGAGAGAGAGAGAGAGAGTCCCTACATGCTTCACCACCTCTGCTATCACCTCTGCTATCTCTGACCATTTAGGTTAATTACAGATCAGCTGATCTCCACTGAAGGAGATGTTAGGTTGTATCACCACCCAATCTACCCTCGTCAATGTCTGACCTCACAACAGTAACACTAGACCAAACTAAGACTATGACTCAATTGACAATAAAGGCATGTAAGGGAGGGACCTTCCTAATAATCAATCAATCATTCACTAACTACAATAATAAACATATTAGGGACCGTTTCAATTCCTAATCAGTCTCTATTGAATTGAGAGTCAAAAGCTGACCATATATCCATAAACACTGACTCATTTCATTACAGTGAAGCCACAAGAGAATGAGAGAATGACCAAGCGCACCTGGAAAAGCCCAAAGACAGAAAGAAAAACATGACTCTTTCAGCTGCTTGTAGTGTCTCTCACACACACACACACACACACACACACACACACACACACACACACACACACACACACACACACACACACACACACACACACACGCACATGCACACACACACACACACACACACACACACACACACATGCACACACACACACACACACACACACACACATGCACACACACATGCACACACACACACACACACATGCACACACACACACACATGCACACACACACACACACACACACACACATGCACACATGCACACACACACATGCACACACACACACATGCACACACACACACACACACACACACACACACACACACACACACACACATGCACACACACACACACACATGCACACACACACACACATGCACACACACACACACACACACACACACACACACACACATGCACACACAGCCAATGACTAGTGAAGATGGCACCGGAGGGGATGGCTGCTGTCGTTACTGGCTCTTAACCAACCGTGCTATTTTGTTTGTTTTTTCACTTTTTTTGTAACTTATTTTGTACATAATATTGATGCTGCCGTCTATTATGACCGAAAAGAGCTTCTGGACATGAGAACAGCGATTACTCACCTCGAATCGGATGAAGAATCTTTCTTTAATGAGTCAGATGGGAAGGATGTACTCCAAACACGCGTACAGGCCCTCCTCCCCGTCATTCGCTGGAGAAAGAAACTGAGATTTTGCAGAAAGAGATCGGGGTGCCTTGTGAGGATCAGACGGCGAGATGCTAATCTGCCTTTGTCATTTGCCATCCGTACTGTTAGCTAACGTTCAATTGCTGGAAAATAAATGGGACGAACTGAAAGCACGTAAATCCTACCAACGGGACATAAAAAAATGTAATATCTTATGTTTCACCGAGTCGTGGCTGAAAGGTGACATTAAGAACATACAGCTGGCGGGTTATACAGTCTATCGGTAGGACAGAACAGCAGCCTCTGGTAAGACACGGGGTGGAGGTCTATGCATATTTCTAAACAGCAGCTGGTGCACGATATCTAAGGAAGTCTCAAGGTTTTGATCGCCTGAGGTAGAGTATCTCATGATAAGCTGTAGACCACACTATCTAGTTTTCATCTGTATTTTTCGTAGCTGTCTACATACCACCACAGACCGATGATGGCACTAAAACCGCACTCAATGAGCTATATTCTTCCATAAGCAAACAGGAAAACACTCATCCAAATGTGGCGCTGATCCTGGTGGCCGGGGACTTTAATGCAGGGAATCTTAAATCAGTTTTACCTAATTTCTATCAGCATGTTAAATGTGCAACCAGAGGGGAAAGAAACTCTAGATCACCTTTACGCCACACACAGAGACGGTTACAAAGCTCTCCCTCGCCCTCCATTTGGCAAATCTGACCATAATTATATCCTGATTCCTGTTTACATGCAAAAATTAAAGGAGGAAGCACCAGTAACTTGGTCTATAAAAAAAAGTGGTCAGATGTAGCAGATGCTAAACTACAGGACTGTTTTGCTGTCACAGACTGGAATATGTTCCGAGATTCTTCCGATGGCATTGAAGAGTACACCACATCAGTCACTGGCTTCATCAATAAGTGCATTGATGACGACGTCCCCACAGTGACTGCACGTACAAACCCCAACCAGAAGCCATGGATTATAGGCAACATTCACACTGAGCTAAAGATTAGAGCTTCCGATATCGAGGAGCGAGACTCTAACCTGGAAGCTTATAAGAAATCCCGCTATGACCTCTGACAAACCATCAAACAGGCAAACCGTCAATACAGGAATAAGATCAAATCGTACTACACCGGCTCTGACGCAAGCAGGATGTGGCAGAGCTTGCAAAGGGATGCACAGCCGAGAGCTGCCCAGTGACACGAGCCTACTAGACAAGCTAAATAACTTCTATGCTCGCTTCAGGCAAGTAACACTAAAACATGCATGAGAGCACCAGCTGTTCCAGAAGACTCTGTGATCACGCTTTCCGCAGCCGATGTGAGTAAGACCTTTAAACAGGTCAACATTCACAAGGCCGCAGAGACAGACAGATTTCCAGGAAGTGTACTCCAAGCATGCACTGACTACCTGCCAAGTGTCTTCACTGACATTTTCACCCTCTCCCTGTCAGGGTCTGTAATACCAACATGTTTCAAGCAGAACACCATAGTCTCTGTGCCCAAGAAAACTCAGGTAAGCTGCCTAAATGATTACCGACCCACAGCACTCACGTCTGTAGCCATGAAATGCTTTGAAATTTTTTTTTTATTTTTTTTTATTTCACCTTTATTTAACCAGGTAGGCTAGTTGAGAACAAGTTCTCATTTGCAACTGCGACCTGGCCAAGATAAAGCATAGCAGTGTGAGCATACAACAAAGAGTTACACATGGAGTAAACAATTAACAAGTCAATAACACAGTAGAAAACGAAGGGGGGGTCTATATACAATGTGTGCAAAAGGCATGAGGAGGTAGGCAAATAATTACAATTTTGCAGATTAACACTGGAGTGATAAAAGATCAGATGGTCATGTACAGGTAGAGATATTGGTGTGCAGAAGAGCAGAAAAGTAAATAAATAAAAACAGTACGGGGATGAGGTAGGTGAAAAGGGTGGGCTATTTACCAATAGACTATGTACAGCTGCAGCGATCGGTTAGCTGCTCAGATAGCTGATGTTTGAAGTTGGTGAGGGAGATGAAAGTCTCCAACTTCAGCGATTTTTGCAATTCGTTCCAGTCACAGGCAGCAGAGTACTGGAACGAAAGGCGGCCAAATGAGGTGTTGGCTTTAGGGATGATCAGTGAGATACACCTGCTGGAGCGCGTGCTACGGATGGGTGTTGCCATCGTGACCAGTGAGCTGAGATAAGGCGGAGCTTTACCTAGCATAGACTTGTAGATGACCTGGAGCCAGTGGGTCTGGCGACGAATATGTAGCGAGGGCCAGCCGACTAGAGCATACAAGTCGCAGTGGTGGGTAGTATAAGGTGCTTTAGTGACAAGACGGATGGCACTGTGATAGACTGCATCCAGTTTGCTGAGTAGAGTGTTGGAAGCCATTTTGTAGATGACATCGCCGAAGTCGAGGATCGGTAGGATAGTCAGTTTTACTAGGGTAAGCTTGGCGGCTTGAGTGAAGGAGGCTTTGTTGCGGAATAGAAAGCCGACTCTTGATTTGATTTTCGATTGGAGATGTTTGATATGAGTCTGGAAGGAGAGTTTGCAGTCTAGCCAGACACCTAGGTACTTATAGACGTCCACATATTCTAGGTCGGAACCATCCAGGGTGGTGATGCTAGTCGGGCATGCAGGTGCAGGCAGCGACCGGTTGAAAAGCATGCATTTGGTTTTACTAGCGTTTAAGAGCAGTTGGAGGCCACGGAAGGAGTGTTGTATGGCATTGAAGCTTGTTTGGAGGTTAGATAGCACAGTGTCCAAAGACGGGCCGAAAGTATATAGAATGGTGTCGTCTGCGTAGAGGTGGATCAGGGAATCGCCCGCAGCAAGAGCAACATCATTGATATACACAGAGAAAAGAGTCGGCCCGAGAATTGAACCCTGTGGCACCCCCATAGAGACTGCCAGAGGACCGGACAGCATGCCCTCCGATTTGACACACTGAACTCTGTCTGCAAAGTAATTGGTGAACCAGGCAAGGCAGTCATCCGAAAAACCGAGGCTACTGAGTCTGCCGATAAGAATATGGTGATTGACAGAGTCGAAAGCCTTGGCGAGGTCGATGAAGACGGCTGCACAGTACTGTCTTTTATCGATGGCGGTTATGATGTCGTTTAGTACCTTGAGTGTGGCTGAGGTGCACCCATGACCGGCTCGGAAACCAGATTGCACAGCGGAGAAGGTACGGTGGGATTCGAGATGGTCAGTGACCTGTTTGTTGACTTGGCTTTCGAAGACCTTAGATAGGCAGGGCAGGATGGATATAGGTCTGTAACAGTTTGGGTCCAGGGTGTCTCCCCCTTTGAAGAGGGGGATGACTGCGGCAGCTTTCCAATCCTTGGGGATCTCAGACGAGATGAAAGAGAGGTTGAACAGGCTGGTAATAGGGGTTGCGACAATGGTGGCAGATAGTTTCAGAAATAGAGGGTCCAGATTGTCAAGCCCAGCTGATTTGTACGGGTCCAGGTTTTGCAGCTCTTTCAGAACATCTGCTATCTGGATTTGGGTAAAGGAGAACCTGGAGAGGCTTGGGCGAGGAGCTGCGGGGGGGGCGGAGCTGTTGGCCGAGGTTGAAGTAGCCAGGCGGAAGGCATGGCCAGCCGTTGAGAAATGCTTATTGAAGTTTTCGATAATCATGGATTTATCAGTGGTGACCGTGTTACCTAGCCTCAGTGCAGTGGGCAGCTGGGAGGAGGTGCTCTTGTTCTCCATGGACTTCACAGTGTCCCAGAACTTTTTGGAGTTGGAGCTACAGGATGCAAACTTCTGCCTGAAGAAGCTGGCCTTAGCTTTCCTGACTGACTGCGTGTATTGGTTCCGGACTTCCCTGAACAGTTGCATATCACGGGGACTATTCGATGCTATTGCAGTCCGCCACAGGATGTTTTTGTGCTGGTCGAGGGCAGTCAGGTCTGGGGTGAACCAAGGGCTGTATCTGTTCTTAGTTCTGCATTTTTTGAACGGAGCATGCTTATCTAAAATGGTGAGGAAGTTACTTTTAAAGAATGACCAGGCATCCTCAACTGACGGGATGAGGTCAATGTCCTTCCAGGATACCCGGGCCAGGTCGATTAGAAAGGCCTGCTCACAGAAGTGTTTTAGGGAGCGTTTGACAGTGATGAGGGGTGGTCGTATGACTGCGGCTCCGTAGCGGATACAGGCAATGAGGCAGTGATCGCTGAGATCCTGGTTGAAGACAGCGGAGGTGTATTTGGAGGGCCAGTTGGTCAGGATGACGTCTATGAGGGTGCCCTTGTTTACAGAGTTAGGGTTGTACCTGGTGGGTTCCTTGATGATTTGTGTGAGATTGAGGGCATCTAGCTTAGATTGTAGGACTGGCGGGGTGTTAAGCATATCCCAGTTTAGGTCACCTAACAGAACAAACTCTGAAGCTAGATGGGGGGCGATCAATTCACAAATGGTGTCCAGGGCACAGCTGGGAGCTGAGGGGGGTCGGTAGCAGGCGGCAACCGTGAGAGACTTATTTCTGGAGAGAGTAATTTTCAAAATTAGTAGTTCGAACTGTTTGGGTATGGACCTGGAAAGTATGACATTACTTTGCAGGCCATCTCTGCAGTAAACTGCAACTCCTCCCCCTTTGGCAGTTCTATCTTGACGGAAGATGTTATAGTTGGGTATGGAAATCTCTGAATTTTTGGTGGCCTTCCTGAGCCAGGATTCAGACACAGCAAGGACATCAGGGTTAGCAGAGTGTGCTAAAGCAGTGAGTAAGACAAACTTAGGGAGGAGGCTTCTGATGTTGACATGCATGAAACCAAGGCTTTTTCGAACACAGAAGTCAACAAATGAGGGTGCCTGGGGACATGCAGGGCCTGGGTTTACCTCCACATCACCCGCGGAACAGAGAAGGAGTAGTATGAGGGTGCGGCTAAAGGCTATCAAAACTGGTCGCCTAGAGCGTTGGGGACAGAGAATAAGAGGAGCAGGTTTCTGGGCATGGTAGAATATATTCAGGGCATAATGCGCAGACAGGGGTATGGTGGGGTGCGGGTACAGCGGAGGTAAGCCCAGGCACTGGGTGATGATGAGAGAGGTTGTATCTCTGGACATGCTGGTAGTAATGGGTGAGGTCACCGCATGTGTGGGAGGTGGGACAAAGGAGTTATCAGGGGTATGAAGAGTGGAACTAGGGGCTCCATTGTGAACTAAAACAATGATAACTAACCTGAACAACAGTATACAAGGCATATTGACATTTGAGAGAGACATACAGCGAGGCATACAGTAATCACAGGTGTTGAATTGGGAAAGCTAGCTAAAACAGTAGGTGAGACAACAGCTAATCAGCTAGCACAACAACAGCAGGTAAAATGGCGTAGACTAGGCAACGGGGCCAACAGATAAAACAAACAAGCAGAATGGAGTACCGTGATTTATGGACAGTCCAGCGTGCATCAGCTATGTAGCCAAGAGATCAGTGTCCAGGGGGCAGCGGTGGATGGGGAAGGGAAGCTGGACTGGCGAGTGTTATCCAGGTTAAAAAAACGAACAATGACTAAATAGCTTGTAGCTAGTTAGCTGGTTAGCTTCTGGAGGTTCTTGATCAACACCATTATCCCAGAAACCCTAGACCCACTCCAATTTGCATACCGCCACAACAGATCCACAGATGATGCAATCTCTATTGCACTCCACACTGCTCTTTCACACCTGGACAAAAGGAACACCTATGTGAGAATGCTGTTCATTGACTACAGCTCAGCGTTCAACACCATAGTGTCCTCAAAGCTCATCACTAAGCTAAGGATCCTGGGACTAAACACCTCCCTCTGCAACTGGAACCTGGACTTCCTGACAGAACGCCCCCAGGTGGTAAGGGTAGGTAACAACACATGCGCCAAGCTGATACTCAACACGGGGGCCCCTCAGTCCCCTTCTGTACTCTCTGTTCCCTCATGACTACACGGCCATGCATGACTCCAACACCATCATTAAGTTTGCAGATGACACAACAGTGGTAGGCCTGATGACCGACAATGATGAGACAGCCGATAGGGAGTTCAGAGACCTGACCATGTTGTGGAAGGACAACAACCTCACCCTGTGGACTACAGGTAAAGGAGCACCGAGCACGCCCCCATTCTCATCGACGGGGCAGTAGTGGAGCAGGTTGAGAGCTTCAAGTTCCTTGGTGTCCACATCACCAACAAACTAACATGGTCCAAGCACACCAAGACAGTCGTGAAGAGGGCACGACAAAACCTATTCTCCCCCAGGGGACTGAAAAGATTTGGCATGGGTCCTCAAATCCTCAAAAGGTTTTACAGCTGCACCTGACGGGTTGCATCACTGCCTGGTATGGCAACTGCTCGGCATCCGACTGCAAGGCACTACAGAGGGTAGTGCGTACGGCCCATTACATCACCGGAGCCAAGCTTCCTGCCATCCAGGAACTCTGTACCAGGCAAGGTCAGAGGAAGGACCTAAAAATTGTCAAAGACTCCAGCCACCCTAGTCATAGACTGTTCTGTCTGCTACCGCACGGCAAGTGGTACCGGAGCACCAAATCTAGGTCCAAGAGGCTTCTAAACATCTTCTACCCCCAAACCATAAGACTCCTGAACATCTAATCATATGGCTACCCAGACTATTTGTCTTGCCCCCCCCCTCCCCTTCTACGCTGCTGCTACTCTGTTATTATCTATGTATAGTCACTTTAATAACTCTACCTACATGTGCATATTACCTCAATTACCTCGACACCAGTGCCCCCCGCACATTGACTCTGTACCGGTGCCCCCTGTATATAGCCCCGCTATTGTTATTTACTGCTGCTCTTTAATGATTTGTTATTGTTATCTAGGAATTTTTTTGGTATTTGCTTAAAACTGCATTGTTGGTATGTAAGTAAGCATTTCACTGATGTATTCGGCGCATGTGACAAATACAATTTGATTTGATTTGATTTTGTATTAAAGCAATGAAAACAATCAAGCATCCCAGAAAAGTGCTAAATACAGCCCACATATGTAGCCTAAGAAACAAGTTTCATGAAGTCAATAACTTGCTAGTAACAGATTTATATTCTGACTATCTCTGAAACTCACTTATATAATACCTTTGATGATACAGTGGTAGCAATACATGATTATAACATCTACAGAAAATACAGAAATACCAAGGGAGGAGGTGTTGCAGTCTATATTTAGAACCACATTCCTGTAAAGCTTAGAGAGGATCTCATGGTAAATAATGCTAAAGTAATATGGTTACAGGTTCCTCTGCCTCACCTAAAGCCCATTATGGTGGGAAGCTTCTATAGACCACCAAGTGCTAACAGCCAGTATCTGGATGATATTTGTGAAATGCTTGACAATGTACTGTATGTGATATCAACAGAGAGGTATATTTTCTGGCAGATTTCAATATTGACTGGCTTTCATGAAGCTGCCCACTCAAGAAAAAGCTTCAAATTGTAACCAGTGTCGGCAACCTGGTTCAGATTATCAGTTAACCTAGAAGGGTAGTTACAAACAGCACAGGAATTAAATGATCTACAGTTGAAGTCGGAAGTTTACATACACCTTAGCGAACTACATTTAAACTCAGTTTTTCACAATTCCTGACATTTAATCCTAGTAAAAATTCCCTGTTTTAGGTCAGTTAGGATCACCACTTTATTTTAAGAATGTGAAATGTCAGAATAATAGTAGAGAGAATAATTTATTTCAGCTTTTATTTCTTTCATCACATTCCCAGTGGGTCAGAAGTTTACATATAATCAATTAGTATTGGGTAGCATTGCCTTTAAATTGATTAACTTAGGTCAAACATTTTGGGTAGCCTTCAACAAGCTTCCCACAATAAGTTGGGTGAATTTTGGCCCATTCTTCCTGACAGAGTTGGTGTAACTGAGTCAGGTTTGTAGGCCTCCATACTCACACACACTTCAGTTCTGCCCAGAAATTTTCTATAGGATTGAGGTCAGGGCTTTGTGATGGCCACTCCAATAATTTGACTTTGTTGTCCATAAGCCATTTTGCAAGAACTTTGGAAGTATGCTTCGGGTCATTGTCCATTTGAAAGACCCATTTGCGATCAAGCTTTAACTTCCTGTCTTGAGATGTTGCTTCAAAATATCTACATAATTTTGCTACCTCATGATGCCATCCATTTTGTGAAGTGCACCAGTCCCTCCTGCAGCAAAGCACCCCCACAACATGTTGTTGCCACCCCCGTGCTTCACGGTTGGGATGGTGTTCTTCGGCTTGCAAGCATCCCCCCTTTTTCATTCAAACATAACGATGTTCATTATGGCCAAATAGTTATATTTTTGTTTCATCAGACCAGAGGACATTTCTCCAAAAAGTACAATATTTGTACTTTTTGTGCAGTTGCAAACCGTAGTCTGGCTTTTTTTAATGGCAGTTTTGGAGCAGTGGCTTCTCCCTTGCTGAACGGCCTTTCAGGTTATTTCGATATATGGCTTGTTTTACTGTGGATATAGAAACTTTTGTACCTGTTTCCTCCAGCATCTTCACAAGGTCCAACACAAGGTCCTTTGCTGTTGTTCTGGTATTGATTTGCACTTTTTGCACCAAAGTACATTAATCTCTAGAAAATTCCTGAGGTCTTGGCTTATTTATTTTGATTTTCCCATGATGTCAAGCAAAGAGGCACTGAGTTTGAAGGTAGGCCTTGAAAAATATCCACAGATACACCAGTGATACAGTGAATGATAAATGAAATAATCTGTCTGTAAACAATTGTTGGGAAAATTACTTGTGTCATGCACAAAGTAGATGTCCTAACCGACTTGCCAAAACTATAGTTTGTTAACAAGAAATGTGTGGAGTGGTTGAAAAACTAGTTAATGACTCCAACCTATGTGTATGTAAACTAGTTTTAATGACTCCAACCTAAGTGTATGTAAACTAGTTTTAATGACTCCAACCTAAGTGTATGTAAACTAGTTTTAATGACTCCAACCTAAGTGTATGTAAACTAGTTTTAATGACTCCAACCTAAGTGTATGTAAACTAGTTTTAATGACTCCAACCTAAGTGTATGTAAACTAGTTTTAATGACTCCAACCTAAGTGTATGTAAACTAGTTTTAATGACTCCAACCTAAGTGTATGTAAACTAGTTTTAATGACTCCAACCTAAGTGTATGTAAACTAGTTTTAATGACTCCAACCTAAGTGTATGTAAACTAGTTTTAATGACTCCAACCTAAGTGTATGTAAACTAGTTTTAATGACTCCAACCTAAGTGTATGTAAACTAGTTTTAATGACTCCAACCTAAGTGTATGTAAACTAGTTTTAATGACTCCAACCTAAGTGTATGTAAACTAGTTTTAATGACTCCAACCTAAGTGTATGTAAACTAGTTTTAATGACTCTAAGTGTATGTAAACTAGTTTTAATGACTCTAAGTGTATGTAAACTAGTTTTAATGACTCTAAGTGTATGTAAACTAGTTTTAATGACTCTAAGTGTATGTAAACTAGTTTTAATGACTCTAAGTGTATGTAAACTAGTTTTAATGACTCTAAGTGTATGTAAACTAGTTTTAATGACTCTAAGTGTATGTAAACTAGTTTTAATGACTCTAAGTGTATGTAAACTAGTTTTAATGACTCTAAGTGTATGTAAACTAGTTTTAATGACTCTAAGTGTATGTAAACTAGTTTTAATGACTCTAAGTGTATGTAAACTAGTTTTAATGACTCTAAGTGTATGTAAACTAGTTTTAATGACTCTAAGTGTATGTAAACTAGTTTTAATGACTCTAAGTGTATGTAAACTAGTTTTAATGACTCTAAGTGTATGTAAACTAGTTTTAATGACTCTAAGTGTATGTAAACTAGTTTTAATGACTCTAAGTGTATGTAAACTAGTTTTAATGACTCTAAGTGTATGTAAACTAGTTTTAATGACTCTAAGTGTATGTAAACTAGTTTTAATGACTCTAAGTGTATGTAAACTAGTTTTAATGACTCTAAGTGTATGTAAACTAGTTTTAATGACTCTAAGTGTATGTAAACTAGTTTTAATGACTCTAAGTGTATGTAAACTTCAGACTTCAACTGTATATGTATTTATTTATTTATTTTATTTTTTATTTCACCTTTATTTAACCAGGGAGGCTAGTTGAGAACACCTTTATTTAACCAGGGAGGCTAGTTGAGAACACCTTTATTTAACCAGGTAGGCTAGTTGAGAACACCTTTATTTAACCAGGGAGGCTAGTTGAGAACACCTTTATTTAACCAGGTAGGCTAGTTGAGAACACCTTTATTTAACCAGGTAGGCTAGTTGAGAACACCTTTATTTAACCAGGGAGGCTAGTTGAGAACAAGTTCTCATTTGCAACTGCGACCTGGCCAAGATAAAGCAAAGCAGTGTGACACAAACAACAACACAGAGTTACACATGGAATAAACAAGCGTACAGTCAATAACACAATAGAAAAAAAAGAAAGTCTATATACAGTGTGTGCAAATGGCGTGAGGAGGTAGGGAATAAATAGGCCATAGTAGCGAAGTAGTTACAATTTAGCAAATTAACACTGGAGTGATAGATGAGCAGATGATGATGTGCAAGTAGAAATACTGGAGTGCAAAAGAGCAGAAAAGTAAATAAAAACAATATGGGGATGAGGAAGGTAGATTGGGTGGGCTATTTACAGATGGGCTATGTACAGCTGCAGTGATCGGTTAGCTGCTCTGATAGCTGATGTTTAAAGTTAGTGAGGGAAATATGTATTGTATTATGTATTGATCATTTACTAAAGCTGCAGAAACTTGCTTTAGAGCAGTATCCACATCCATCGGATGTAGTGATCCTAATATAATATCCATATCTAGGAAAAGTCATGTTGTGTATAAGGTCATTCAATTTTGTAGTGATTCTTATGTTGATGATGTAAATAATATTTGCTGGTCTGGGTAATTTTATTTAACTAGGCAAGCCAGTTATGAACAAATTCTTATTTTCAATGACGGCCTAGGAACAGTGTGTTAACGGCCTGTTCAGGGGCAGAACGACAGATTTGTACCTTGTCAGTTCGGGGGTTTGAACATGCAACCTTCCGGTTCCTAGTCCAACGCTCTAACCACTTGGCTACCCTGCCGCCCCGTAATGAGGAGCAACCAGATGCTGCACTTGACACATTTATGAAATTGTTAACTAATGAGCATGAAAATGACTGAAAAAATATGGTTACATCCCCTTGGATTGATGAGGAATTGAAAAATGGAGAAGGTTGAGGCAAGGAGTATGGCAAATAAGTCTGGGAGCACAACCGGTTGGCAAACGTACTGCAAAGTGAGAAATCATGTGACTAAACTGAATTAAAAAGAAACTGTACTATGAAAGAAAGATAAATGATATAAAGAACGACAGTAAACAGCTTAACTGAAATGCTTCGCAAAAAGGTCAACTCAGCTCCATCATTCATTGAATCAGATGGCTCATTCATCACAAAACCCACTGATATTGCCAACTACATTAAGGATTGTTCATTGGCAAGATTAGCGTATTTATGCACGACATGCCTGCAACAAATGCTGACACTGCACATTCAAGTATATCCGACACACAGCTCGGACACCCATGCATACAAGACATTCCACCAGAGGTCCCTTCACAGTCCCCCAGAACAGACTGTGGGAGGCACACAGTATTTCATAGAGACATGACTACACAGAACTCTATTCCACATCAAGTAACTCATGCAAGCAGTAGAATCAGACTTTCACTGCGGGGACTGTGGTGAGACAAACACAGGCACATGCGCACACACACAATAACATACGCACTATACACACACACACACACACACACAATAACATACGCACTATACACACACACACACACACACACACAATAACATACGCACTATACACACACACACACACAATAACATACGCACTATACACACACACACAATAACATACGCACTATACACACACACACACACACACACACACAATAACATACGCACTATACACACACACACACACACACACACACACAATAACATACACACTATACACACACACACACACACAATAACATACACACTATACACACACACACACACAATAACATACGCACTATACACACACACACACACACAATAACATACGCACTATACACACACATGTAGATGGATTTGTGTTGTAGATATGTGGTAGTGGAGTAGTGGCCTGAGGGCACACACTTAGTGTGTTGTAGATATGTGGTAGTAGAGTAGTGGCTTGAGGGCACACACTTAATGTGTTGTAGATATGTGGTAGTGGAGTAGTGGCTTGAGGACACACACTTAGTGTGTTGTAGATATGTGGTAGTAGAGTAGTGGCCTGAGGGCACACACTTAGTGTGTTGTAGATATGTGGTAGTAGAGTAGTGGCCTGAGGACACACACTTAGTGTGTTGTAGATATGTGGTAATAGAGTAGTGGCCTGAGGGCACACACTTAGTGTGTTGTAGATATGTGGTAGTGGAGTAGTGGCCTGAGGGCACACACTTAGTGTGTTGTAGATATGTGGCAGTAGAGTAGTGGCCTGAGGGCACACACTTAGTGTGTTGTAGATATGTGGTAGTAGAGTAGTGGCTTGAGGACACACACTTAGTGTGTTGTAGATATGTGGTAGTAGAGTAGTGGCTTGAGGACACACACTTAGTGTGTTGTAGATATGTGGTAGTAGAGTAGTGGCTTGAGGGCACACACTTAGTGTGTTGTAGATATGTGGTAGTAGAGTAGTGGCCTGAGGACACACACTTAGTGTGTTGTAGATATGTGGTAATAGAGTAGTGGCCTGAGGGCACACACTCAGTGTGTTGTAGATATGTGGTAGTAGAGTAGTGGCTTGAGGACACACACTTAGTGTGTTGTAGATATGTGGTAGTAGAGTAGTGGCTTGAGGACACACACTTAGTGTGTTGTAGATATGTGGTAGTAGAGTAGTGGCTTGAGGACACACACTTAGTGTGTTGTAGATATGTGGTAGTAGAGTAGTGGCCTGAGGACACACACTTAGTGTGTTGTAGATATGTGGCAGTAGAGTAGTGGCCTGAGGACACACACTTAGTGTGTTGTAGATATGTGGTAGTAGAGTAGTGGCTTGAGGACACACACTTAGTGTGTTGTAGATATGTGGCAGTAGAGTAGTGGCTTGAGGACACACACTTAGTGTGTTGTAGATATGTGGCAGTAGAGTAGTGGCCTGAGGGCACACACTTAGTGTGTTGTAGATATGTGGTAGTAGAGTAGTGGCCTGAGGGCACACACTTAGTGTGTTGTAGATATGTGGTAGTAGAGTAGTGGCTTGAGAACACACACTTAGTGTGTTGTAGATATGTGGTAGTAGAGTAGTGGCTTGAGGACACACACTTAGTGTGTTGTAGATATGTGGTAGTGGAGTAGTGGCTTGAGGACACACACTTAGTGTGTTGTAGATATGTGGTAGTGGAGTAGTGGCCTGAGGACACACACTTAGTGTGTTGTGAATGTATTGTAATGTTTTTCAAATTTCATAACTGCCTTAACTTTGCTGGACTCCAGGAAGAATAGCAGCCTTGGTCGCAGCTAATGGGGATCCATAATAAATACCAACACAAACCCATTTAGCCTCTCCAGATATGATCTGTACACAGTCTACAATGACCTTTTATGATGTCATCTTAAGGCGCAGGATATAAGGTTAACCCTATTCGCACACGACCTGACCTCTGTGAGTTGTAACATCCGCATAAGTCAATACTTGCTTCGTTTCTATAGTGATTGCATGATGACCCATAAATACGCAGAGACTACAAGCCAACTTGCAAGTGGATACAAGCGGCAATAACATGAGTACTGTGTTATATTAGGGCAGGTAATAGAATATAAAGAAAGTATCTCAAGGAAGATGTTTTTTCTTTAGAATAGACATGTTTCGGTCAGACTCTTGCATGATGAGTTAACTTGGGGCCAGTACACTTGGTTCCCAGAGCAACCATCACCTAGGCTTTAGCGCATGAGGTCAATTATATCTCCGCTACAATGGTTCCTTGGAATGCTCAGATATCTCATAGGTCCAGGCTAGGGCATCAAGACCTCATTTTGCAATCAACCCGTTCTTAGAAAATACTAGAAGTAAATGTGCGGATGTATGAACGGAAAATCAGATAGAAATTTATTTATTTAAAAGAAAGTGTAAACTATGACTATAATTGTGGCTATAACTGTGACTATAGTCTTTATATATTAGTCATCTTTAAATCCTCATAGCATTACTAGGCTATGCATGTATTAGAAATGTATGACAATTACACGTATGCAGGCCTATAAATGAGACCGTGAATACGGCGCTCTATATGTGGCTAAAGTTATTTGTTGAATTATTCAAAGCGGAGCGAGGTTTGACTCGCTCGCAAATCTCTGTGGGCCTACAGACAGTATTCAGTATTCTATCCTACAGACAGTATTCAATAAATACAAGTAAAACAAAACGAAATAAATGATAGTTGCAACTATGGGGATAAATCATGTGCGTTTTAACTTTCTAAATCATCATGAACATGTGAATTATAATAGTAAAATGGCCATCTGTCACTGACTGGATGATGTTGAAATAAAGAACATCTTCACATGCGTAAAACTCTAATTATGGATGAAAGGTCAGTAAGCAATTTGACTGGTGGGCTCTTGTAATCAGCGTCCAGAATCTAAAGACAGCGCTCGATAAACCCGAGACAAATATTTCAATTCCCCCAAAAGAGGAAGGGTGATTCTGCCTATAACACGCACGCTGTGCCCTGTCCTAGAGAAAACTGCAGTGAGCGTGAATATGTTGTCATGTTTCTTTTGAATTAGACACCAATAAGTGGCCCACTCAAACAACAGGCTTACAATATCTAAATATCTATAATACATCTGTACAAGATGCAATTGCATCATATAAGCATTTGGAATATACATAGCCGAGGGATAATAATTGTTGTAGAACACACCAGCGAGCTCCGCTCTGCGCAAGAGAGCGGAGCACCTCTGGTAACCTACACTGACACAGCACTGGTCATGCACGATATTGTTTGAAACAATGTTGCCCTAAATTATAAATCCGAGGCTCGCAATACAGCGATAGAAAAAATAACACAACTTCAAGGCTGTAGCCTCATCAGTTGATTGAAGGTTACATGCGCCCACTCGAGTCGAGAGCCCTTAACTATGAGTAAGGTAGCACTTACCCCGTGTGCCGCTTCAACTGCCCAGCTGACAGCAAGTACACAAATCCTAAAAAAAGAAATAAACAATTATATATCAGACTGGCTTTAAAAATAAACAAAAGTTATACTAACTTTATAATGAAGTATTCGCGGGATAACATATTTGGCTACAGAACAGTTGTAAACTGACAAGCAACGTCAAACTATACCGCTACGACAACAGATAACTTTGAGCTCAAATAAACGCACCAGAATTTCATGTTGAATCCCGACTGGAAGAAAAAACGGGTCGTTTTCCTGGTAGCGGTCTCCCAGTCCGGTCTTCACTCCAAGCAGCTACAAGTGCCTGGACGAGCTCATTGATGAATCCAAAAAGCGTCTGTGCCACCGAAAGACGAGAAGAAAGACCAAAGAGAGAGGGAGAGAGATTTCAAATGAGGGAGAATCATGGACCAAAAGGCTATTTTCGTTAGGACTAGTTGAAATCGTTAGGTTATTTCGTCGTTTTACGCTATAAAGAATAGGGAAAGTTAAAACTCACCAAGTTCACTTGTGAAAACGTTCGTCCCTGACGGAGTTGTTTCACGCACGGCAACTACTTCGCAGTGCATGAAAGCAGAGGGGCGGGCCTTTAGCATTGTCACGCATAGCCTACCCTTACACACTTGTTACCCACTTTAGTTAGAAACCCCTATGGTACTATCACTACTCGAATAAATGATAAAAAGTCAACAAGATAGCACTTTTATGTTTCATTCCTATTTAATGGGAGATTAAATACGCATGTCTTGTGACAGACTATGCAATTAAGACAGCGAACGATGAAAACATTGATACCTTGACGAGGTTGCTTTTATAAAGATGTTAAAGCTACATTACTGAACTGTAAAAGAGAAGAAAGTATTAATTGATAACTGATCACTCTTATGAGAAGGGAGTGTGATCTTTGTGGAATGTTCTACTTTGCATAATGCCGCGTTCTACTGCTAGTCAGAATTAGGGGACTCTGGAATGTAGGACCTGCTAATTGGTTGAACCTCACGTGGACTAGAACCAGTTAGCAAGTTGTACAAGTCTGAGTTTCCTAGTTCAGACTAACATATGAATGCGGCATAAACCGCTAAATTCCATTACTTTTCCAAAAAAGCACAAAATTTTTCCCCTAAATCAATATCGTAGGCATAATGGAATGCAACATGTTGGGACGATATTTGTCAAACAAATGTATTATGTCAACACTTTAGGCTTTTTGTAACCTGAGGCAACGAACAAAATTGCCCTACACAAGTGTGTCCCATCTGCCTCAGAAAATTGCACCAGTTTGTGTCTTCAAAACCACATTTGCCACTGAAAAAAAGAAGAACTAAACCAAATTATAACAACTTATTAGCTATATATCTTAGCATAGGCCTACACGCAAATATTTATTGGGATTTTATTTGTTTATAAATGCTGAGTTATTATGCACAAGACCTGTTGAAGCAAGTGTCAACAGCTGCGCATTGATCCGAAGTAGATCCGGCTGTACACGTTCACAAGCCTACAGAGGAGAAGTGATTCAGTGGTCGCAGCGAAGGGAACAGTCCCAGTACACTACGGCTTGGAGTTGACACAACAATCTACTGACTTCTAAAAACGATTGTGTTCTAATAAAAAAAAAGTTAGCAAAAGAATATGACAATTATCTGACGTGCTATTTAGTAGAACTTGTCAATGTTTAGTTGAGGCAGATTATTTTCTAAAAATGAAAAAAAAACGTAAAGAGTCTGCGAAATCTCGCCATGGGGTTGATGGTTGTTACCCTGTGTATCACGGTCCAGGAGTCGGAATCAGCGGTGAGTAACCAGCCTACAATTACTTTATACACTTGTCGATGTAGCCTATTTGTAAAGAAATATAAGCCGATTAACACAGTTCAAACCGCGACTGGCTCCTTAACTCACGTCTTGTTGGCGAAAGTTTCTAAATTGAGTGGATACTTTATAGCAAGTCTCACTTTTCTACCCCTGGTCTAATAATATTACGTCTCATCTTCTCGCCTTCTGTTTTCAAAATATGTTTTAAAGTGTTATTGCATATAATAATAATAATTATATATTCCTGTGAGTTATTGTCGCGCTATTGCACAGTTACGAACAAGCTCCATTATAGGGAGCATTTATCCGCGTCACCGTTCAGAGATAAGAGCGCGGGCCGGGGCACCGAAGCCCAGCTCCAGCTCGCGCCTATCACAATTTTTTTTCTAGGTCTGTTCTGCACCGGACGACTTGTAAAAACACCCTGCACCCTTTTCCTACTTTTTGTCTATTATGGAAGGTGAAAATGTGTTATTGCAAACAATTTGTACTTTACCCTCCTTGTAGAATGGTTAAAGTTACAATGCCCGCAATATGTACCGTGTGTCTTTTCTAACTTATTTGTGGCATTTAAATGAAACTTTGGCCAGCACATAGGCTACATGGAATGGGCGTGTTGCATTGCCTGTTAAAAAGTGAGAGTGGAAATAAGCGCTGTCACTGCATATTGGGGCGCTCTGAGCTTTGTTTATTTTTCTGCTAAAAAGAAAACACACACACATATATATATATATATTGTTCCAGAGGGGAGAAGTATATATATCTCAGATTCAATCAACAATTTAATCAACTACAGGTTCTTGGTAAGATGCCTTAATGCATTTGAATGAGACAGGATACCCAGGAAGTGAAAATCAACATCTGGGCATAACCGTCCCCTGTTCTCCCACACTGAATCCAAGAGGAGATGCTGGACAAGTTGACATTTTTACTTGCATACATCTCTCTCTCCTCTCTTCTCCCCCCCCCCCCCCCCCCCCCCTCTCTCTCTCTCTCTCCTCTCTCTCTCTCTCTCTCTCTC
>NC_034189.2:11982055-12182033 GCF_002021735.2 Oncorhynchus kisutch | reverse complement strand
CTCTCTCTCTCTCTCTCTCTCTCACGCTCTCTCTCTCCTTTCTCTACCCCTTTATATTTCCACTAGCTCCTGTCTTTCACTCCCTTTCTTGTTCTCTTTTCCCCCTTCTCCTCTCCTCCCCTCTCTTACCTCTCTCCTGGAAGGCACGCAAATTCCATCTTTATCTAAGGAGAGGAGAGATGGAGGAGGGAAGGAGGGCCTCACCACCCCTTTCACATGCAACCACGCAGAGAACGTGTTTCAAAACACACATTCAGACTTGCACACACATACCTCATATAAAATAAAACATATTTCCAATTGTATTTTTGGTGAATGCACAACATATGACCTGGTGAAAACTGTACTGGCCATATATGCAACTGCTTTATCAAAAGGGTGCTAAGGGTGCTATCAAAAGTGTGCTAAGGGTGCTATCAAAAGGGTGCTAAGGGTGCTATCAAAAGGATGCTAATGTGTGGGGTTAAAACCATTGCCATCCCGGACAAACCACCCTTAATCTGTGGGGTTAAGACCACGTTTATCCCAAACGGACCACCCCTTAATCTGTGGGGTTAAGACCATGCCATCCCGGACAAACCACCCTTAATCTGTGGGGTTTAAAACCATGCCATCCCAGACAAACCACCCTTAATCTGTGGGGTTAAAACCATGCCATCCCGGACAAACCACCCTAATCTGTGGGGTTAAGACCATGCCATCCCAAACCACCCTTAATCTGTGGGGTTAAGACCATGCCATCCCAAAACCACCCTTAATCTGTGGGGTTAAGACCATGCCATCCCGGACAAACCACCCTTAATCTGTGGGGTCAAGACCATGCCATCCCAAACCACCCTTAATCTGTGGGGTTAAGGCCATGCCATCCCAAACCACCCTTAATCTGTGGGGTCAAGACCATGCCATCCCAAACCACCCTTAATCTGTGGGGTCAAGACCATGCCATCCCAAACCACCCTTAATCTGTGGGGTCAAGACCATGCCATCCCAAACCACCCTTAATCTGTGGGGTTAAGACCATGCCATCCCAAACCACCCTTAATCTGTGGTGTCAAGACCATGCCATCCCAAACCACCCTTAATCTGTGGGGTTAAGACCATGCCATCCCAAACCACCCTTAATCTGTGGGGTTAAGACCATGCCATCCCAAACCACCCTTAATCTGTGGGGTTAAAACCATGCCATCCCAGACAAACCACCCTTAATCTGTGGGGTTAAAACCATGCCATCCCAGACAAACCACCCTTAATCTGTGGGGTTAAAACCATGCCATCCCGGACAAACCACCCTTAATCTGTGGGGTTAAAACCATGCCATCCCAGACAAACCACCCTTAATCTGTGGGGTTAAGACCATGCCATCCCGGACAAACCACCCTTAATCTGTGGGGTTAAAACCATGCCATCCCAGACAAACCACCCTTAATCTGTGGGGTTAAGACCATGCCATCCCGGACAAACCACCCTTAATCTGTGGGGTTAAGACCATGTTTATCCCGAACGGACCACCCCTTAATCTGTGGGGTTAAGACCATGCCATCCCGGACAAACCACTCTTAATCTGTGGGGTTAAGACCATGTTTATCCCGAATGGACCACCCCTTAATCTGTGGGGTTAAGGCCATGCCATCCCAGACAAACCACCAATCTGTGGGGTTAAAACCATGCCATCCCAGACAAACCACCAATCTGTGGGGTTAAAACCAGGTCATCCATGGGTCCCCTGACCTGCCTGAAAAACCCTCATGGTTGAACCATGAATCTCAGTCTCCATCTTTCTGTCTCTCTGGCACTGAAAGAGAATGGCTCATGTCAGGAAAGGATCTGGACCTGTGTGCCTGATCTAGTACAACAGAAAATATGTTTTTTCATTTAGAAAACAGTTGGTGCAGGTAGTTGGCAGCTGATACTTTTGGGTGTAGGCCCAAAAACATGGTCCAGGCTAGACACACTTCTACATTTGTTTGATGAGAGAGAGAGAGAGGCCTCAGCACTCAAGGCTATGCTACACTAACTCCACAGAAGGCAACCACTGCTGCCATACTCAACATCAGCTGAGTCCCAGCCTTATCTGCCTCCTCATCTGTGCCAGACACACTGGAATGTGGCCCTGTGTGCCATCAGGGTCTGGCTGAGAGAGAGGGAGGGTGGGAGGACAGAGAGTGAGGGATAAAGAAAGAGAGAGAGATAATGGCAACCAGAGAGAGGTTGAAGGTAAGAGAGGGAATGGGGGACTGAGAGAGAGAGAGAGAGAGAGAGAGAGAGGAGAGAGAGAGAAAGAGAGAGAGAGAAGAGAGAAGAGAGAGAGAGAGAGAGGGGAGAGAGGAGAGAGAGAGAGAGAGAGGAGAGAGAGAGAGAGAGAGAGAGAGAGGGGAGAGAGATAAAGAAAGAGAGAGATAACGGCAACCAGAGAGAGGTTGAAGGTACGAGAGGGAATGGGGGACTGAGAGAGAGAGAGAGAGAGAGAGAGAGGGGGGGGGGGGGGGGGGAATGGGGGACAGAGAAAGAGAGAGAGAGAGAGAGATAGAGAGAGAGAGGGGAGAGAGAGGAGAGAGAAAGAAAGAAAGAGAGAGAGAGAGAGAGAGAGAGAGAGAGAGAGAGAGAGAGAGAGAGAGGAGAGAGAGAAAGAAAGAGAGAGAGAGAGAGAGAGAGACAGATAGAATGCCACCACAGCAGCATGATTTGTGACCTGTTTCTACAAGAAAAGGGCAACCAGTGAAGAACAAACACCATTGTAAATACAACCTATATTTATATTTATTTATTTGCCATTTTGTACTTTAACTATGTGTACATCATTATAACACTGTATATAGACATAATATGACATTTGTAATGTCTTTATTCTTTTGGAACTTTTGTGAGTGTAATGTTAATTGTTTATTTTTTATTGTTCATTTCACTTTTGTTTACTATCTATTTCACTTGCTTTGGCAATGTTAACACATGTTTCCCATCTCAATACAGCCCTTAAATTGAATTGAAAAATAAATTGAGAGAGGGGGGGGGGGTGGAGGGATGGGTAGAGTATAGTTAGTGTCTGCCCCTCCAAAAGCTTCAAAGGAGTCCCCTGATTTCTTATCTTGGATCCTTGCCTGTGTCTCCCAGTCCTAGTTCCAGCCCTAGTTCCAGCCGTTGTTCCAGCCCTAGTTCCAGCCCTAGTCCCAGCCCAGCTCCCGCTCAACTCCATCCTCTATCCTCAGCTCCAACTCAACTCCATCCTTTATCCTCAGCTCCAACCAAACTTCATCCTCTATCCTCAGCTCCAACTCAACTCCATCCTCTATCCTCAGCTCCAAACAAACTTCATCCTAAACTCCAGCCCAACTTCATCCTCTATCCTCAGCTCCAACTCAACTCCATCCTCTATCCTCAGCTCCAGCTCAACTTCATCCTCTATCCTCAGCTCCAACCCAACTCCATCCTCTATCCTCAGCTCCAGCTCAACTTCATCCTCTATCCTCAGCTCCAACCCAACTCCATCCTCTATCATCAGCTCCAGCTCAACTTCATCCTCTATCCTCAGCTCCAACCCAACTCCACCCTCTATCCTCAGCTCCAGCTCACCTCCATCCTCTATCCCCAGATCCAGCTCAACTCCATCCTCTATCCCCAGATCCAGCTCAACTCCATCCTCTATCCTCAGCTCCAGTTCAACTCCATCCTCTATCCCCAGATCCAGCTCAACTCCATCCTCTATCCCCAGATCCAGCTCAACTCCATCCTCTATCCCCAGATCCAGCTCAACTCCATCCTCTATCCTCAGCTCTAGCCCAACCCCGTCACCAGACCCAGAGACAAGTGTCTCTATCCAGGAAGATGGTGGTAGATACGTGGATGAGGCGGTGTCTCAAACTAAGGCGTGGTGGTTGGATGTGGTGCCAGCTCACTGAGATACGTGGATGAGGCGGTGTCTCAGACTAAGGCGTGGTGGTTGGATGTGGTGCCAGCTCATTGAGATACATGGGGGTGTCTCAGTGTCTGTCTCTAATCTCTACAAAACATGCATCTCTCTCTCTCTCTCAATTCAATTCAGCAGGCTTTATTGACATGGTGTGGAGGGATGGGTAGAGTACAGTTAGTGTCTGCCCCTCCAAAAGCTTCAAAGGAGTCCCCTGATTTCTTATCTTGGATCCTTGCAGCTGATGCTTGTGTCATCACCCTTACTTCCATTCCCTGCCTGTGTCTCCCAGTCCTAGTTCCAGTCCTAGTTCCAGTCCTAGTTCCAGCCCTAGTTCCAGTCCTAGTTCCAGCCCTAGTTCCAGCCCTAGTTCCAGCCCTAGTTCCAGCCCTAGTTCCAGCCCTAGTCCTAGTCTAAACCCTAAGCCTCTATCCCCAGCTCCAGCCCATCAATCTCTTGTCTTTTCGCCAGACATGATGGTGGGATGATGGTGTTTTCACCTCTCCACTCCTGCCCCAGACCCAGCCCCTATTCTAACTCAAACCCCCATACTCCAACTCAACTCCATTCTCTATCCTCAGCTCCAACCCAACTCCATCCTCTATCCTCAGTTCCAGCTCAACTCCATCCTCTATCCTCAGCTCCAGCTCAACTCCATAGTGTATCCTCAGCTCCAGCCCAACTTCATCCTCTATCCTCAGCTCCAGCTCAACTCCATCCTCTATCCTCAGCTCCAGCTCAACTCCATCCTCTATCTTCAGCTCCAGCTCAGCTCCATAGTCTATCCTCAGTTACAGCTGAACTCCATCCTCTATCCTCAGCTCCAGCTCAACTCCATCCTCTATCCTCAGCTACAGCTCAACACCATCCTCTGTCCCCTGATCCAGCCCAACTCCATCCTCTATCCTCAGCTCCAACAAAACTTAATCCCCAGATCCAGCTCAACTCCATCCTCTATCCTCAGCTCCAGCCAAACTTTATCCTCTATCCTCAGCTCCAGCTCAACTCCATCCTCTATCCTCAGCTGCAGCTCAGCTCCATAGTCTATCCTCAGTTACAGCTGAACTCCATCCTCTATCCTCAGCTCAACTCCATCCTCTATCCTCAGCTACAGCTCAACTCCATCCTCCGTCCCCTGATCCAGCCCAACTCCATCCTCTATCCTCAGCGCCAACAAAACTTCATCCCCAGATCCAGCTCAACTCCATCCTCTATCCCCTGATCCAGCTCACTGAGATACGTGGATGAGGCGGTGTCTCAAACTAAGGCGTGGTGGTTGGATGTGGTGCCAGCTCACTGAGATACATGGGGGTGTCTCAGTGTCTGTCTCTCATCTCTACAAAACATGCATCTCCCTCTCTTTCTCTTTCTCTTTCTCTCTCTCTCAATTCAATTCAGCAGGCTTTATTGACATGGTAAGTTAAATACTTACATTGTCATTGTATACATACAGTTGGAAGTTTACATACACTTAGGTTGGATTCATTAAAACTCGTTTTTCAACCACTCCACACATTTCTTGTTAACAAACTATAGTTTTGGCAAGTCAGTTAGGACATCTACTTTGTGCATGACACAAGTAATTTCTCCAATAATTGTTCACAGACAGATTATTTCACTTATAATTCACTGTATCACAATTCCAGTGGGTCAGAAGTTTACATACACTAAGTTGACTGTGCCTTTAAACAGCTTGGAAAATTCCAGAAAATGATGTCATGGCTTTAGAAGCTTCTGATAGGCTAATTGACATAATTTGAGTCAATTGGAGGTGTACCTGTGGATGTATTTCAATACTTATTTTCCAACATAATTTGCAAATAAATTCATTAAAAATCCAATGTGATTTTCTGGATTTTTTCCCTAATTTTGTCTGTCATAGTTGAATTGTACCTATGATGAAAATTACAGGCCTCTCTCATCTTTTTGAGATGGAGAACTTGCACAATTGGTGGCTGACTAAATACTTTTTTGCCCCACTGTATATACAGTGTTGTAACAATGTACAGATAGTTCAAGTACAAAAGGGAAAATAAATGATCATAAATATGTGTTGTACAATGGTGTTTATTCTTCACTGGTTGCCCTTTTCTTGTGGCAACAGGTCACAAATCTTGCTGCTGTGATGCACACTGTGGTATTACACCCAGTAGATAAGGATTTTATCAATGTTAGATTTGTTTTGTGGATCTGTGTTCAGAATCAAAATGATTCACCTGGCTGAATATATGTTTCTCTTGTTTTGGTTTGTTTTATAGCTGTTATTGTTCTGTTTAATTGTGCCGTATGCTTAATCTAGTTCTGATCACATACGCTGTGCAGTTTTATTATATGGTCATATATTTTGCAGGAGGTTAGAAAGTGCAGCTCAGTTTCCACCTAATTTTGTGGGCAGTGTGCACATAGCTTGTCTTCTCTTGAGAGACAGGTCTGCCTAATTGTGTTGGTGTCCTGGGGCTCTGTGGGGTCTGTGTGTGTTTGTGAACAGAGCCCCAGGACCAGCTTGCTCAAAGGTTCTTCTCCAGGTTCTTCTCTCTGTAGGTGATGGCTTTGTTGTGGAAGGTTTGGGATTCACTTCCTTTTAGGTGGTGATAGAATTTAACGTCTCTTTTCGGGATTTTGAACATTTGCGGGCATTGGCCTAATTCTGCTCTGCATGCATTATTTGGTGTTTTACGTTGTACACAGAGGATATTTTTGCAGAATTCTGCATGCAGAGTCTCAATTTGGTGTCTGTCCCATTTTGTGAATTCTTGATTGGTGAGCGGACCCCAGACTCCACTTTTGTGGATGGGGTGATCAGTCCTTGGTTCCAAATATTGGGGAAGATGCCAGAGCTGAGGATGATGTTAAAGAGTTTAAGTATAGCCAATTGGAATTTGTGATCTGTATATTTGATCATTTCATTTCGGATACCATCAACACAACAGGCCTTTCTGGGTTGGAGGCTTTGTATTTTGTCCTGTAGTTCATTCAAGGTAATTGGAGAATCCAGTGGGTTCAGGTCGTCTTTAATAGCTGATTCTAAGATTTGATCATGTGTATGTTTTTGCTGTTTGTTCTTTGTTCTTTGTTATAGAGCCAAAAATATTGGAGAAGTGGTTTATCCATACATCTCCGTTTTGGTTAGATAACTCTTCATGTTGTTGTTTGTTTAGAGTTTTCCAATGTCCTAGAAGTGGTTCGATTCTATTGATTCTTCAATAGCTGATTCCTGACGTGCTGTTCCTCCTTTTTCCGTAGTGTAGTTCTGTATTGTTTTAGTGATATTGTCACGTTCTGACCATAGTTCTGTATTGTTTTAGTGATATTGTCACGTTCTGACCATAGTTCTGTATTGTTTTAGTGATATTGTCACGTTCTGACCATAGTTCTGTATTGTTTTAGTGATATTGTCACGTTCTGACCATAGTTCTGTATTGTTTTAGTGATATTGTCACGTTCTGACCATAGTTCTGTATTGTTTTAGTGATATTGTCACGTTCTGACCATAGTTCTGTATTGTTTTAGTGATATTGTCACGTTCTGACCATAGTTCTGTATTGTTTTAGTGGTATTGTCACGTTCTGACCATAGTTCTGTATTGTTTTAGTGGTATTGTCACGTTCTGACCATAGTTCTGTATTGTTTTAGTGATACTGTCAGGTTCTGACCATAGTTCTGTATTGTTTTAGTGATATTGTCAGGTTCTGACCATAGTTCTGTTATTTTATTCTTTGTTTTAGTATGGTCAGGGTGTGAGTTGGGTGGGCAGTCTATGTTTGTATTTCTATGTTTTTTGTTGTTGTTCGGCCTAGTATGGTTCTCAATCATAGGTAGGTGTCGCTAGTTGTTTCTGATTGAGAATCATACTTAGCCTGGGTTTCACTTTTATTTTGTGGGTGTTTGTTTCCGTGTGAGTGTTTGTTGCAACACGGTACTGTTTCGGTTTGGTTTGTTTCACGGTTTGTAGTGTTCAGTTTATGTCTTTAAATAAACATTATGGACACTTACCACGCTGTGCATTGGTCCTCCGATCCTTCTCGCTACTCCTCCTCAGAAGAGGAGGAAGAATGGCGTTAAAGATTCACCATAGTGAAGGCGTAGATTCAGGTTTTCTGGGTCTCTATGTTTTTTGGTAGGATTGGTTTCTCAATTTCTTTCTTAGGTTTTTGCATTCCTCATCAAACCATTTGTTATTGTTGTTAATTTTCTTAGGTTGTACGCTTGAAGATAATTGGTTTGATAGGGAAGCTCAAATATACTGTTCACTATTACAGTGAAACATTTTGTCCAGGAAATTTCATTTGTTGTTTCCTAATTGTTTTTTGGTAGATTTCCACACTACTTGCCTTCCATCTAGAGCATCTCTTAATATTATTCAGCTCCTTTGGCTTTGATGCCTCATGATTGAGTATTGCTCTGTTTAAGTAGACTGTGATTTTGCTGTGATCTGATAGGGGTGTCAGTGGGCTGACTGTGAACGCTCTGAGAGACTCTGGGTTGAGGTCAGTGATAAAGTAGTCTACAGAAGGTGTACCTACCATAGGAGTCCCCTCGAAGCCTACCGTTGACTATGTACATACCCAGCGTCCGACTGAGCTGCAGGAGTTGTGACCCGTTTTTGTTGGTTATGTTGTTGTAGTTGTGTCTAAGGGGGGCATATGGGGGAAGGAATGCTGTCACCTCCAGGCAGGTGTTTGTCCGCCTGTGTGCTGAGGGTGACAGGTTCTGGTGTTTAGGTCGCCACAGACTACTACATGTCCCTGGGCCTGGAAATGACTGATTTCCCCCTCTAGGATGGAGAAGCTGTCTTCATTAAAGTATGGGGATTCTATTGGGGGGATATAGGTATCACACATGAGGACATTTTTCTCTGTTGAGATCATTTCCTTATTAATTTCTAGCCAGATGTTCCTGTTTTAACTAATTTAATAGAGTGAGTAGGTCTGCTCTATATAAAATTAGCATACCCCCTGAGTCTCTCCCCTGTTTGGTGGATGGGACAACCAGCTCTCTGTAACCTAAAGGGCAGCTAGTGGGTCCGTCTCCTTTATACCAGGTTTCTTGTAGGATGACAATGTTTTTATTACTGATTTCTTTGGTGAAGTCCGGGTTCCAGCTCTTTAGTCCAAAGGCAGATGACATGAGACCTTGTTTTTTCTCTCCCACCCTCTCTGCCCCCCCCCCCCTCTCTCTGTCTCTCGCTCGCTCTAAAGATTATTTAGCCTCCATTGACCTCAACAAACTGTACACATATGGTAAAACTGTGAAGTGCAACATCCACTTTGTCCTGTCCTACTGAGCTGAAGTCTATCTCCAGCCATTACACCCTGTTTCTTTAGTTCAGAGGGGATTGTGGGGGGGGGGGGGGGGGGGCTGTCAAGGGCAGTAGCATATCAAGCCATTGAACCTTAGTCACCAGTTGATCATAAAGCCTGTTTTTTTGTCTCTTATAAGTGGATTGTTTTGTCATAGGTTTAAGTTTCACCCTGTCTTTGTGGGTTACCTGACAAGCCCACCTACGCACAGCAGTGGGATTTCCCCTCTGTCCTCTCTCTGTCTCTCTATGTTACTGAGACCTGCTTCTGGAAACACACCACCCACACTTTCTCTCTTTCACCCTGGACTGACCAGGATAACTTGCTGTCTTACAGACAGACAGACAGACAGACAGACAGACAGACAGACAGACAGACAGACAGACAGACAGACAGACAGACAGACAGACAGACAGACAGACAGACAGACAGACAGACAGACAGACAGACAGACAGACAGACAGACAGACAGACAGACAGACAGACAGACAGAATATAGAGGTAAAGCTAAAGACAGTGGGAGCCTACATATTCGTCTCTCTCTCTCCCATGGAAACAGGACTGTTATTGTTTTGCATTCTTTCATTGGGAGGGTAGAATCCATGATATAACTGGTCTGAGATCAGTGGATGACCTTGATCGATCTAGAAGAGGGGTTGGGGGATAGAGGGGGGTAGAATCCATGATGTAACTGGTCTGAGATCAGTGGATGACCTTGATCGATCTAGAAGAGGGGTTGGGGGATAGAGGGGGGTAGAATCCATGATATAACTGGTCTGAGATCAGTGGATGACCTTGATCGATCTAGAAGAGGGGTTGGGGGATAGAGGGGGGTAGAATCCATGATATAACTGGTCTGAGATCAGTGGATGACCTTGATCGATCTAGAAGAGGGGTTGGAGGATAGAGGGGGGTAGAATCCATGATATAACTGGTCTGAGATCAGTGGATGACCTTGATCGATCTAGAAGACGGGTTGGGGGATAGAGGGGGGTAGAATCCATGATATAACTGGTCTGAGATCAGTGGATGACCTTGATCGATCTAGAAGAGGGGTTGGGGGATAGAGGGGGGTAGAATCCATGATATAACTGGTCTGAGATCAGTGGATGACCTTGATCGATCTAGAAGACGGGTTGGGGGATAGAGGGGGGTAGAATCCATGATAAAACTGGTCTGAAATCAGTGGATGACCTTGATCGATCTAGAAGACGGGTTGGGGGGATAGAGGGGGGTAGAATACATGATATAACTGTTCTTCCTCTCCTATCTGCCTCTCACATGGTACCTGTCTGAGACATGGGGTGCAGCCCAAATGGCACCCTATTCCCTACATAGTGCACTACTTTTAACCAGGGCCCATAGGGTAGTGCACTACTTTTAACCAGGGCCCATAGGAAATGGTGTGCCATTTGGGCCATAGACACACAGAGATAGACTGATGGAGGGCAAAGATACAGGCTAACAATGCTAAGCCCTCTCTATACACACACACACACACACACACACAACCACACACACAGCGGTGTATTTTAGGAATGTCCCAATAGAATAGAACAGGATTTTGTTTATCCATCTGTTACAACAGATCTTCTTCTCCCAGACATAACACACCCTGCACATCTCAGGTGTGTTTGGGGTTGGGTCATTCAGGTCCTGTGGAGGGTTGAGTAGTCCATTCATGCTTCCGTCGGCGTGCTACAATGTTTTTGTCAAATGTTTTGACGGACGGGATTATTGCATCGTAGCCACACACACACACACACACACACACACACACAGGCATAGCCACACACACACAGACATAGCCACACACACACACACACACACAGGCATGGCTGTGCGAAGTTGCTGGATATTAGCAGGAACTGGAACACGCAGTCATACACGTTGATCCAGAGCATCCCACACATGCTCAATGGGTAACATGTATGGTATGTCGACCATGGAAGAACTGGGACATTTTCAGCTTCCAGGAATTGTGTACAGATCCTTGTGACATATGGGGCCGTGTGCATTACTACACTGAAACATGAGGTGATGACGGCAGATGAATGGCATGACAATGGGCCTCAGGATCTCATCAAGGTATCTTTGTGCATTCAAATTGCAATCTATAAAATGCAATTGTGTTTGTTTTCCGTAGCTTATGCCGGCCCATACCATAACCCCACCGCCTCCATGGGGCACTCTGTTCAGAAGGAGATGAGCTTGCCTGAGACTAGAGGTTGACCGATTAATCGGAATGGCCGATTAATTAGGGCCGATTTCAAGTTTTCATAACAATCGGAAATAGGTAATTTTGGACACCGATTTTGCCAATTTATTTATATATATATATATATATATATATATATATATATTTACACCTTTATTTAATCTTTATTTAACTGGGCAAGTCAGTTAAGAACACATTCTTATTGTCAATGACGGCCTAGGAACAGTGGGTTAACTGCCTTGTTCAGGAGCAGAATGACAGATTTTTACCTTGTCAGCTCAGGGATTCAATTTTGCAACCTTACGGTTAACTAGTCCAATGCTCTAACCACCTGCATCATGATGAGTCTGCCTGTTATGCGAATGCAGTAGAAGCCAAGGTAAGTTGCTAGCTAGCATTAAACTTAATCAATCATAATCACTAGTTATAACTACACATGGTTGATGATATTACTAGTTTATCTAGCGTGTCCTGCGTTGCAAATAATCGATGCGGTGTGCATTCGCAAAAAAGGACTGTCGTTGCTCCAACGTGTACCTAACCATAAACACCAATGCCTTTCATAAAATCAATACAAAGAAGTATATATTTTTAAACCTGCATATTTAGCTAAAAGACATCCAGGTTAGCAGGCCATATTAACCAGGTGAAATTGTATCACTTCTCTTTTTTTTATTTTTTTACCTTTATTTAACCAGGCAAGTCAGTTAAGAACAAATTCTTATTTTCAATGACGGCCTGGGAACAGTGGGTTAACTGCCTGTTCAGGGGCAGAACGACAGATTTGTACCTTGTCAGCTCGGGGGTTTGAACTCACAACCTTCCGGTTACTAGTCCAACGCTCTAACCACTAGGCTACCCTGCCGCCCATTCATTGCATGCAGAGTCAGGGTATATGCAACAGTTTGGGCCGCCTGGCTCATTGCGAACTAATTTGCCAGAATTTTACGTAATTATGACATAACATTGAAGGTTGTGCAATGTAACAGGAATATTTACTATGCTGTTACACTGGCAATATTAAAGTGCCTATAAGAACATGCAATAGTCAAAGGTATATGAAATACAAATGGTATAGAGAGAAATAGTCCTATAATTCCTATAATAACTACAACCTAAAACTTCTTACCTGGGAATATTGAAGACTCATGTTAAAAGGAACCACCAGCTTTCATATGTTCTCATGTTCTGAGCAAGGAACTGAAACGTTAGCTTTCTTACATGGCACATATTGCACTTTTACTTTCTTCTCCAACACTTTGTTTTTGCATTATTTAAACCAAATTGAACATGTTCCATTATTTATTTGAGGCTAAAGTGATTTTATTGATGTATTATATTAAGTTAAAATAAGTGTTCATTCAGTATTGTTGTAATTGTCATTATTACAAATACATGTTAAAAATCGTCCGATTAATTGGTATCTGCTTTTTTGTCTTCCAATAATCGGTATCGGTATCGGGGTTGAAAAATCATAATCGTTCGACCTGATTCTTCGGTTGTGTAAACCCACAGTTTCATAAGCTGTCCGGGTGGCTGGTCTCATCCCGCAGGGGTAGAAGTCAGATGTGGAGGTCCTGGTGGTCTGCGGTTGTGAGGTCGATTGGACATACTTCCAAATTCTCCAAAACAACGTTGGAGGTGAACATTCTCTGGCAACAGCTCTGGTGGATATTCCTGCAGTCAGCATGCCAATTGCACGTTCTCTCAAAACTTGAGACATCTGTGTTTTGTGACAAAACTGCACATTTTAGAATGGCCGTTTACTGTCCACAGCACAAGGTGCACCTGTGTAAAGGTCACGCTGTTTAATCAGCTTCTTGATATGCCACACCTGTCAGGTGAATGGATTATCTTGGCAAAGGAGAAATGCTCACTAACAAGGATGTAAACAAACATTTGAGAGAAATAAGCTTTTCATGCGTATGGACAATTTCTGGGATCTTTTATTTCAGCTCATGAAACATGGGACCAACACTTTACATGTTGCATTTATATTTTTGTTCAGTATACATGCCGTGTAAAGAGGCCTCACACCACGTTTCTTTCAGTGGGTCAAACACAAGCCTGTCTGTCAGTGAGTCCAACACGGGTAGCATAGGAGGAGGGTGTTTGGAATCACTCTTTATCTTTCCCCCTCTCTCTCACCCTCTGTTCTTTCTATGGTATTATTTATCCCACTCCCTGGGTTTCTCCATCTGTTTCTGCTATCACAGTAGCAGGGAGGAAACAGAGTTTCCCCAGTGTGCTCATGGGGAAAAACCGGTGGGCTGACGGCAGCTCATGTCGACAAAGAGGTGTGTGTGTGTGGACACAGGGGTATGGTCAGGGGGTGCGGGGGCGATTGTTTACGCCACTGAGAGCACAAGTCTAAGTCAGTGATCTGTGAGAGGAGAGCTGTCGTTTCTGTTGCTCTCCAGTCCAGTCTTTTAGTCAGTTATAACGTTCTAAATGGCGTTGCTGGTGATTTACTATGACATCTAGGCCTAATGGGCAATCTGTTAAATGCCGCTGGAGATAGATGACAGACTTTCACACACCTGGCAAGATAATTAAAGAATTTGAGTTCATTTCAGGTTATGAATTACGTTCAAGAATGTCAGCAGACAAAACCTTTAAACCTACAGCCATGTAGTGTATCTTCTTCATCCATGATGTACCTTAAAGGGGCGATCTGCAGTTCACGCCAGATATATGGAATGCCAGATTCACTCCCTTTGGTGAGATATGAATCAGGTATGAATGGATGTGCTGTGTACTGTACAATATGTTCTCCTTTTCTGGTTACGGCTTAGCTACAATACATACCAGGCAGTAATCTAGCCCAGAATACACACACAGTATTCCTGCACATTTGGTGCTGGCACTGATCCTGTATATGGCTTACACACTGTTAAAAATGAACTAGTCTTTCATTTAAAACTAGTCTCAACTGAGCTGCCACCATTTTAAAGGAGACCGAACCTTAATTTCACTGGAATATTTAACAACATGGTTGTGAGGATGTTGGGACAGATTTAAGATGTACTGAAAGATTCATCCCGAGGGT
This sequence comes from Oncorhynchus kisutch, assembly GCF_002021735.2. Taxonomy (NCBI): domain Eukaryota; kingdom Metazoa; phylum Chordata; class Actinopteri; order Salmoniformes; family Salmonidae; genus Oncorhynchus; species Oncorhynchus kisutch. Next base: position 12,167,565 of record NC_034189.2, on the reverse strand, counting down.
GTTATGAAAGATGATATGCTGTGTTATAACACCACATACTAGATATATAACACCATATATAACCACCACCTTACTAGAGACTGGGCTCCACTAACCCGGAAAAAGGTTGAAAACTCTATGATGATGTGTCAAAGCCGGGTCTAGTCCTTTCTTCTCGAGTGTCAACATACTGTAAATGGGAATACTTCCTCTTATTGAATCTTCCCTGCTCTTATACGGTGTGCTGATAAACTGAAGGTCCAAAAGGTCAAATGTACAGTCTTATGCTCCAACAAAGGGTCCTGAGAAAATATAATTTTGTGAAAATACGAATGAATAAGTTTGTCCAGGATAGTAAGTGATGAGTACAAAATGTATTTTTCAAAACATGATTGAAGCTTATTGTCAAGTAAGAAGTGACAACACATGAACAGGTATTTTATATTTTTATATTGATAAAGACTGTTCAATGATCTCTAAGTTATGTATCATATTATTATTCAAAATCAACAAAATGTGCCATTATATTACACATTTTGAAGCTTCACGTACAGGGGGGGCAGGCAGCCTGGCGGGTACGAGCATTGGGCCAGTAACCAAAAGATTGCTGGATTGAATCCCCAAGCTTGTAAGGTTCTGTATTTATTTTCTTAGTCAACCTTGTGTTCTGTTTCTTTGTGTTCTGGAACGTAGCCCTGTTTCTTTGTGTTCTGGAACGTAGCCCTGTTTCTTTGTGTTCTGGAACGTAGTCCTGTTTCTTTGTGTTCTGGAACGTAGCCCTGTTTCTTTGTGTTCTGGAACGTAGTCCTGTTTCTTTGTGTTCTGGAACGTAGCCCTGTTTCTTTGTGTTCTGGAACGTAGTCCTGTTTCTTTGTGTTCTGGAACGTAGCCCTGTTTCTTTGTGTTCTGGAACGTAGCCCTGTTTCTTTGTGTTCTGGAACGTAGTCCTGTTTCTTTGTGTTCTGGAACGTAGCCCTGTTTCTTTGTGTTCTGGAACGTAGCCCTGTTTCTTTGTGTTCTGGAACGTAGTCCTGTTTCTTTGTGTTCTGGAACGTAGCCCTGTTTCTTTGTGTTCTGGAACGTAGCCCTGTTTCTTTGTGTTCTGGAACGTAGCCCTGTTTCTTTGTGTTCTGGAACGTAGCCCCGTTTCTTTGTGTTCTTGAACGAAGCCCTGTTTCTTTGTGTTCACTTCAGCCCCAGGGCTCAATGCTGCCCACCAGTCAGCTATTATGCTAATGTTAACAGTATCACTTCAGCCCAGGACTCAATGCTATCCACCAGTCAGCCGTTATTACCTCCTGAGGTTGAAGAGGTGCTGTTGTGGATGGACCATTTCAGTTTGTCAGTGATATGTACGCCGAGGCACTTGAAGCTTTACATCTTCTTCACTGCAGTCCCGCCAATGTGGATAAGGGGGTGCTCCCTCTGCTGTTTCCTGAAGTCCACGATCAACTCCTTTGTTTTGTTGACATTGGGTGAGAGAATATTTTCCTGGCACCACACTCCCAGGGCCCTCACCTCCTCCCTGTAGGTTGTCTCATCAACCTTTGCAGTCTGTGATTGTCTGTAGACCCTGCAACATATGTCTTGAGTTTGAGCCGTTGTATTGCGACTCCACTCTGTACTGATGTTTTGCCTGTTTGATTGCCTTACGGAGGGAATATCTACACTGTTTGTATTCTCACATATTCCCAGTAACGTTGCCATGGTTAAATGCGGTGGTTGGCATTTTCAGTTTTGTGCGAATGCTGCCATCTAGCCACAGTGTCTGGTTTGGGTAGGTTTTAATAGTCACAGTGGGTACAACATTTCCTTTACTCTTGCTGCTGAACTCAGTCTCTGTATTCGTTAATGTTATTCTCAGAGGCTACCTGGAACATATCCCAGTCCGCGTGATCAACACATTATTGAAGCATGGATTCCGATTGGTCAGACCAGCGTAGAATAGACTTTAGCATGGGTATTTCCTGTTTGAGTTTATACCCAGTTTGCATAAACTGGAAAATTGAGGTATGGTCCATCAATGTCCGTAGGACAAGGAGTTTATTGAGGTATGGTCCATCTATTTCAGTAGGACATTGAGTTTATTTAGGTATGATCCATCTATTTCAGTAGGACATTGAGTTTATTGAGGTATGGTCCATCTATTTCAGTAGGACATTGAGTTTATTGAGGTATGATCCATCTATTTCAGTAGGACATTGAGTTTATTGAGGTATGGTCCAACTATTTCAGTAGGACATTGAGTTTATTGAGGTATGGTCCAACTATTTCAGGAGGCATTGAGTTTATTGAGGTATGGTCCAACTATTTCAGTAGGACATTGAGTTTATTGAGGTATGGTCCAACTATTTCAGTAGGACATTGAGTTTATTGAGGTATGGTCCATCTATTTCAGTAGGACAAGGAGTTTATTGAGGTATGGTCCAACTATTTCAGGAGGCATTGAGTTTATTGAGGTATGGTCCAACTATTTCAGTAGGACATTGAGTTTATTGAGGTATGGTCCAACTATTTCAGTAGGACATTGAGTTTATTGAGTTACTGTATGTTCCATCTATTTCATGCTTGGAGGCCAGGGAGTCATAGTAGCTACAAGTACCAACATGCTCATTCCAAGACTAAATCAGGAATCAACCACAGACAGAGAGAGAGAGAGAGTTGTTTATTATCTATTTAACTTGCATTGACTATGTAAACATATGTTTCGCATGTCAATAGAGCCCATTGAAGTGAGAGTGAGAAAAAAGGGAATGAGTGAGAAAAAGAGAAAGTGGGAGAGAATGTCTGTCCCATTCACTGAATTGCACCTATATGACCTTTACCTGTGTCTGTAAAGGGGATTACTGCTCTTGCCCGCCCTCCTGTGGCAACGACATGTCACTACAGCGCAGGTATTTGTAACGGGGAAATTCAGACTAGATAGAATATACGTTATAAGTTAGTTGAATGCAAAGACATATATAATTACTCATTCTATTTCTGCAGTTACAAGTATAAGGGGAGTGTGTGTGTTGCTCCTAAACAGTAACCACTGATACAGGGTCAGATCATGTATCATAACTTGAGGGTTGCTCAGTTATCTGATCCTGTGTTAAAGGCGAGGTAACCTCTACATTCAGCAGTGCCAGGTGTTCCTTCTTAGAATGTCAGTTTGTTGTGTCTAGAGTTAACGAAGGTATTCACATCAACCCCAGCATATAGAGAGAGAGACCAGGCTCACATCAACCACAGCATATACAGTGGGGCAAAAAAGTATTTAGTCAGCCACCAATTGTGCAAATTCTCCCACTTAAAAAGATGAGAGAGGCCTGTTATTTTCATCATAGGTACACTTCAACTATGACAGACAAAATGAGAAAAAAAATCCAGAAAATCACATTGTAGGATTTTTAATGAATTTATTTGCAAATGATGGTGGAAAATAAGTATTTGGTCAAAAACAAAAGTTTATCTCAATACTTTGTTATATACCCTTTGTTGGCAATGACAGAGGTCAAACGTTTTCTGTAAGTCTTCGCAGGGATTTCACACACTGTTGCTGGTATTTTGGCCCATTCCTCCATGCAGATCTCCTCTAGAGCAGTGAGGTTTTGGGGCTGTTGCTGGGCAACACAGACTTTCAACACCCTCCAAAGATTTTCTATGGTTTTGAGATCTGGAGACTGGCTAGGCCACTCCAGGACCTTGAAATGCTTCTTACGAAGCCACTCCTTCGTTGCCTGGGCGGTGTGTTTGGCATCATTGTCATGCTGAAAGACCCAGCCACGTTTCATCTTCAATGCCCTTGCTGATGGAAGGAGGTTTTCACTCAAAATCTCACGATACATGGCCCCATTCATTCTTTCCTTTACACGGATCAGTCGTCCTGGTCCCTTTGCAGAAAAACAGCCCCAAAGCATGATGTTTCCACCCCCATGTTTCACAGTAGGTATGGTGTTCTTTGGATGCAACTCAGCATTCTTTGTCCTCCAAACACGATGAGGTGAGTTTTTACCAAAAAGTTATATTTTGGTTTCATCTGACCATATGACATTCTCCCAATCTTCTTCTGGATCATCCAAATGCTCTCTAGCAAACTTCAGACGGGCCTGGACATGTACTGGCTTAAGCAGGGGGACACGTCTGGCACTGCAGGATTTGAGTCCCTGGCGGCGTAGTGTGTTACTGATGGTAGGCTTTGTTACTTTGGTCCCAGCTCTCTGCAGGTCATTCACTAGGTCCCCCCGTGTGGTTCTGGGATTTTTGCTCACCGTTCTTGTGATCATTTTGACCCCACGGGGCGAGATCTTGCGTGGAGCCCCAGATTGAGGGAGATTATCAGTGGTCTTGTATGTCTTCCATTTCCTAAAAATTGCTCCCACAGTTGATTTCTTCAAACCAAGCTGCTTACCTATTGCAGATTCAGTCTTCCCAGCCTGGTGCAGGTCTACAATTTTGTTTATGGTGTCCTTTGACAGCTCTTTGGTCTTGGCCATAGTGGAGTTTGGAGTGTGACTGTTTGAGGTTGTGGACAGGTGTCTTTTATACTGATAACAAGTTCAAACAGGTGCCATTAATACAGGTAACGAGTGGAGGACAGAGGAGCCTCTTAAAGAAGAAGTTATAGGTCTGTGAGAGCCAGATATCTTGCTTGTTTATAGGTGACCAAATACTTATTTTCCACCATAATTTGCAAATAAATGCATAAAAAATCCTACAATGTGATTTTCTGGATTTTTTTTACAGGCCTCTCTCATATTTTTAAGTGGGAGAACTTGCACAATTTGTGGCTGACTAAATACTTTTTTGCCCCACTGTATATATAGAGAGAGACCAGGCTCACATCAACCACAGCATATAGAGAGAGAGACCAGGCTCACATCAACCACAGCATATAGAGAGAGAGACCAGGCTCACATCAGCCACAGCATATAGAGAGAGAGACCAGGCTCACATCAACCATAGCATATAGAGAGACAGATCAGGCTCACATTGACCCCAGTATTTAGAGAGAGAGACCAGGCTCACATTGACCCCAGTATTTAGAGAGAGAGACAAGGCTCACATTGACCCCAGTATTTAGAGAGAGAGAGAGAGACCAGGATCACATCATACACAGTATTTAGAGAGAGAGACCAGGCTCACATCAACCCCAGTATTTAGAGAGAGAGAGACCAGGCTCACATCAACCACAGCATATAGAGAGACAGACCAGGCTCACATTGACCCCAGTATTTAGAGAGAGAGACCAGGCTCACATTGACCCCAGTATTTAGAGAGAGAGACACGGCTCACATTGACCCCAGTATTTAGAGAGAGAGAGAGAGAGAGACCAGGATCACATCATACACAGTATTTAGAGAGAGAGACCAGGCTCACATCAACCCCAGTATTTAGAGAGAGAGACCAGGCTCGCATCAACCCCAGTATTTAGAGAGAGAGAGACCAGGCTCACGTCAACCCCAGTATTTAGAGAGAGAGACCAGGATCACACCAACCCCAGGATTTAGAGAGAGAGACCAGGCTCACATCAACCCCAGTATTTAGAGAGAGACCAGGCTCACATCAACCCCAGTATTTAGAGAGACCAGGCGCACATCAACCCCAGTATTTAGAGAGAGAGACCAGGATCACATCATCCACAGCATATGGAGAGAGAGAGACCAGGCTCACATCAACCACAGCATATATAGAGAGAGAGACCAGGCTCACATCAACCACAGCATTTAAAGAGAGAGACCAGGATCACATCATCCCCAGCATGTATATATATAGAGAGAGAGACAAGTGTCACATCAACCCCAGCATATAGAGAGAGAGGCCAGGATCACATCAACCCCAGCATATAGAGAGAGAGAGAGACCAGGCTCACATCAACCACAGTATTTAGAGAGAGAGAGACCAGGCTCACATCAACCACAGTATTTAGAGAGAGAGAGACCAGGCTCACATCAACCACAGTATTTAGAGAGAGAGACCAGGCTCACATCAACCACAGTATTTAGAGAGAGAGAGACCAGGTTCACATCAACCCCAGTATTTAGAGAGAGAGACCAGACTCACATCAACCACAGCATATATAGAGAGAGACCAGGCTCACATTGACCCCAGTTTTTAGAGAGAGAGAGACCATTCTCACATCAATCCCAGTATTTAGAGAGAGAGACCAGGCTCACATCAACCCCAGTATTTAGAGAGAGAGACCAGGCTCACATCAACCCCAGCATATCTATATATAGAGAGAGAGAGACCAGGCTCACGTCAACCCCAGTATTTAGAGAGAGAGACCAGGCTCACGTCAACCCCAGCATATATATATATATAGAGAGAGAGACCAGGCTCACGTCAACCCCAGTATTTAGAGAGAGAGAGAGAGAGACCAGGATCACATCAACCCCAGCATATATATAGAGAGAGAGAGACCAGGATCACATCAACCACAGCATTTAGAGAGAGAGAGTGATGACGATGATGATGATTATGGTGGGGGAGGATGAAGGCTAGTCTCCATAGTTAACACTGTCTTTATAACCGTAACTGTGGCAACCTCTTGAAATGCATAATCCTCGTTTTCTTCATTCACAAGTATTTACCAACTGAGTGATATCACCAGAATGACAGAGAAGGGATCCTAGTATATCAGTGTTATATTTAGTATATGAAGCCATGGAACAGTATCTTCTGGCTAACTATATAGGTATAACACATACTAGAGGTATATCCCAAATGATTCTGTGTTCATTATATACTGCACTGCCAGTAGGACTCTAGTCAAAGCACCATCAAGGGAAATGGGTGCCATTTGGGACACATGTCCTAGATTCTGCTGGCAGCCGGCAACCAACCACTGTGAATACACCCTCTTGTAATTGCTGGTCACCTGGGGCAACACGGCACGGAGCTGTGATAAAACTCTGCAATACAAAGGCAGAGGTGGAGGCATGTTGTAACCTGTATTGGGATGGGCTCCCGGCTGAGACAGGAATTCTACAATACGCCTTTACCAAAGCTCTCTCTGCCTATTTGAGGAATTCCACCTCTGAATGTTGCAGAATCCACTTGTCTAATCATCAAACTCAGAATGGAATTTTTTGGTTTGGAGAATTCTAGAACTCTTCTTATGGAATTGTAACTCTCAGAAATATATTCTACAGAATTGAACACGCACGCTTGTCTAAGCCTGGAGGGATGAGTTTCAGCCATGTGTATTCTAGAACAATGTTTCAAAACTCTCTCTGACAACCACCTGTTTCCACATGCGTGCCCTGGCTGAGGCTGGGGGGTTAACAGATGCTCTGAGCCCAGGGATTCAGAATAACAGGACCAGCTGGTCCACTTAATATGAGACAGTACCACACACTGGTCACACACACACACACACACACACACACACACACACACACACACACACACACACACACACACACACACACACACACACACACACACACACACACACACACACACACACACACACACACACACACACACACACACACACACATACACTGGACACACACACACAAACACACTAATGGGCTACATAGTCACCGTGTTAAACGTTAGAGGTACTTGACCAAAGCTTTCTCAAGAGGTTTGATGGAGAAGGATGTCAAGTGAAGGAGGTAAAGTGAAGGAGGTAAAGTGAAGGAGGTAAAGTGAAGGAGGTAAATTGAAGGAGATCAATTGAAGGAGGAAAATTGAAGGAGGTAAATTGAAGGAGGTAAATTGAAGGAGGTAAATTGAAGGAGATCAATTGAAGGAGGTAAATTGAAGGAGATCAATTGAAGGAGGTAAATTTAAGGAGGTAAAGTGAAGGAGGTACAGTGAAGGAGGTACATTGAAAGAAGTAAATGGAAGGAGATCAATTGAATGAGATCAAATGAAGGAGGTCAATTGAAGGAGGTCAATTGAAGGAGGTAAATTGAAGGAGGTAAATTGAAGGAGATCAATTGAAGGAGGTTATTTGAAGGAGGTAAATTGAAGGAGATCAATTGAAGGAGGTCAAGTGAAGGAGGTAAATTGAAGGAGATCAAGTGAAGGAGGTCAAGTGAAGGAGGTCAAGTGAAGGAGGTCGATTGAGCCTATAGAACACTGTGGAAAGAGCCTATAGAACACTGCTGTAAAGAGCCTATAGAACACTGTGGAAAGAGACTATAGAACACTGCTGTAAAGAGCCTATAGAACACTGTGGAAAGAGCCTGTAGAACACTGTGGAAAGAGCCTATAGAACACTGCTGTAAAGAGCCTATAGAACACTGCTGTAAAGAGCCTAAAGAACACTGCTGTAAAGAGGCTATAGAACACTGCTGTAAAGAGCCTATAGAACACTGTGGAAAGAGCCTATAGAACACTGTGGAAAGAGCCTATAGAACACTGTGGAAAGAGCCTATAGAACACTGCTGTAAAGAGCCTGTAGAACACTGCTGTAAAGAGCCTATAGAACACTGTGGAAAGAGCCTATAGAACACTGCTGTAAAGAGCCTAAAGAACACTGTGGAAAGAGCCTATAGAACACTGTGGAAAGAGCCTATAGAACACTGTGGAAAGAGCCTATAGAACACTGCTGTAAAGAGCCTAAAGAACACTGTGGAAAGAGCCTATAGAACACTGTGGAAAGAGCCTATAGAACACTGCTGTAAAGAGCCTGTAGAACACTGTGGAAAGAACCTATAGAACACTGTGGAAAGAGCCTATAGAACACTGCTGTAAAGAGCCTAAAGAACACTGTGGAAAGAGCCTATAGAACACTGTGGAAAGAGCCTATAGAACACTGCTGTAAAGAGCCTGTAGAACACGGCTGTAAAGAGCCTGTAGAACACTGCTGTAAAGAGCCTATAGAACACTGCTGTAAAGAGCCTAAAGAACACTGTGGAAAGAGCCTATAGAACACTGTGGAAAGAGCCTATAGAACACAGCTGTAAAGAGCCTAAAGAACACTGTGGAAAGAGCCTATAGAACACTGTGGAAAGAGCCTATAGAACACTGCTGTAAAGAGCCTAAAGAACACTGTGGAAAGAGCCTATAGAACACTGTGGAAATAGCCTAAAGAACACTGTGGAAAGATCCTATAGAACACTGCTGTAAAGAGCCTATAGAACACTGCTGTAAAGAGCCTATAGAACACTGTGGAAAGAGCCTAAAGAACACTGTGGAAAGAGCCTATAGAACACTGTGGAAAGAGCCTAAAGAACACTGTGGAAAGATCCTATAGAATACTGCTGTAAAGAGCCTATAGAACACTGCTGTAAAGAGCCTATAGAACACTGTGGAAAGAGCCTATAGAACACTGCTGTAAAGAGCCTATAGAACACTGCTGTAAAGAGCCTATAGAACACTGTGGAAAGAGCCTATAGAACACTGCTGTAAAGAGCCTATAGAATACTGTGGAAAGAGCCTATAGAACACTGCTCTAAAGAGCCTATAGAACACTGTGGAAAGAGCCTGAAGAACACTGTGGAAAGAGCCTGTAGAACACTGTGGAAAGAGCCTATAGAACACTGTGGAAAGAGCCTATAGAACACTGCTGTAAAGAGCCTATAGAACACTGTGGAAAGAGCCTATAGAACACTGCTGTAAAGAGCCTATAGAACACTGTGGAAAGAGCCTATAGAACACTGCTGTAAAGAGCCTATAGAACACTGTGGAAAGAGCCTGTAGAACACTGTGGAAAGAGCCTATAGAACACTGTGGAAAGAGCCTATAGAACACTGTGGAAAGAGCCTATAGAACACTGCTGTAAAGAGCCTATAGAACACTGTGGAAAGAGCCTATAGAACACTGTGGAAAGAGCCTATAGAACACTGGAAAGAGCCTATAGAACACTGCTGTAAAGAGCCTATAGAACACTGTGGAAAGAGCCTGTAGAACACTGTGGAAAGAGCCTATAGAACACTGTGGAAAGAGCCTGTAGAACACTGTGGAAAGAGCCTATAGAACACTGTGGAAAGAGCCTATAGAACACTGCTGTAAAGAGCCTATAGAACACTGTGGAAAGAGCCTATAGAACACTGCTGTAAAGAGCCTATAGAACACTGTGGAAAGAGCCTGTAGAACACTGTGGAAAGAGCCTATAGAACACTGTGGAAAGAGCCTATAGAACACTGTGGAAAGAGCCTATAGAACACTGCTGTAAAGAGCCTATAGAACACTGTGGAAAGAGCCTATAGAACACTGTGGAAAGAGCCTATAGAACACTGGAAAGAGCCTATAGAACACTGCTGTAAAGAGCCTATAGAACACTGTGGAAAGAGCCTGTAGAACACTGTGGAAAGAGCCTATAGAACACTGTGGAAAGAGCCTATAGAACACTGTGGAAAGAGCCTATAGAACACTGTGGTAAGAGCCATTGAGAAGTTAAATGAATTACTGTATTCTATCTTCCAATCACCGTGAGGAAAGGGAAATGGATCCTCTCCTTGTTTTCTTTGAGAGAAATTACTCGTCTTCCTTATCTGTAAACCACAGACGTAGAGATAGAGACACACGCACACAACACACACACACACTCACACACACACCAGAAATGTTCAGTACATGTTTACCTTTTCCCAGAGTGTGTTTAGACTAGAACCCACCTGTAACACTGTAAACCAGAACACTCTATCTTCTCTAAGGTCACAGCCTTTCATATCGCAGTGGACAGAGAAAACAAAGTCAGGTCTGTAGTTTGACTGACTGTGTACAGATTACAGACTGAAATGTGTTTAGACAGAGAGGACAGATACAGATAGAGTTGTATAGGGTTGCAAAATTCTTGCAACCTTCTCAGAATTCTCAGATATTCCAGAAATCCTGTTTGGAGGACTCGTGGATTTTCAGCTTTTTCCGTCTGATTCCAGGAATCTTCCAAATGGGATTTTGGAAAAACCTAGGAATTTGGGGAAAGTTGGGGAATTTTGCAACCCTAGACAAAGGAGAGATACACACAGAGATTCAGTAGAGATGGGAACGTGTTGTATTTTTAACCCCAATTTTCTAATGCTTCAGACCTAGTCTTCATCCCACATGGCACCCTATTCCCTAAACACTCCTTAGTGCACTATATAAGGATTAGTAGTGCACTATATAGGGAGTAGTGTGCCATTTAGGACACAGTAGGGACACGAGTAGAGGATTTTCTAAAGGAAAACGTTATTTTTGGACTTCCTTCCTGGTAGAACCTTGAAGCTTTAAACGTCAAGCAGTGTCAAAGTTAGTCACACTGAGTATACCAAACGCTGAGTTGCATACCCCTTTTTGCCCTCAGAACAGCCCAAATTCGTTGAGGCAGGGACTCGACAAGGTGTCGAAAGCATTCGATGGGGACTCTGGCCCATCTTGACTCCAATGCGTCCCACAGTTGGGTGTCCTTTGGGTGGTGGACCATTCTTGATACACACGGGAAACGCGTGAAAAACCCAGCAAGGTTGCAGTTCTTGAACACATACCGGTGCGACTGGCACCTACTACCATACACTGTTCAAAAGCACTTCAATCTGTTGTCTTGCCCATTCAACCTCTGATTAGCACACACAATTTTTTAAAACATTTTTAATTTTACCAGGCAAGTCAGTTAAGAACAAATTCTTATTTTCAATGACGGCCTAGGAACAGTGGGTTAACTACCTGTTCAGGGGTAGAACGACAGATTAGTACCTTGTCAGCTCGGGGGTTTGAACTTGCAACCTTCCGGTTCCTAGTCCAACTCTCTAACCACTAGGCTACCCTGCCGCCCCATGTCTCAACTGTCTCAACTGTCTCCTCCCCTTCATCTACACTGTGATATCAATAAGAGATCATAGATTTCACCTGGATTCACCTGGTCAGTTTATGTCATGGACAGAGCAGGTGTTCCTAATGTTTTGTCCATTCAGTGTATATTATATCCACAACACACACAAACACACATTGTGGCTTTCTGGGAGTATTGTGATCAGAGGCAATGAGTCATTGGGATGTGAGGCTGCTGTGAGAGAAGAGGATGAGGTATGGAGGAATTTCTGAGTACTTGTGGTTAAGGTTGGGGTCGGTAGGTCAAGGATTCTATATCTCTCTGATTCTGTGGTTAAAGGTGTCATTCTGCAGACGTATGGACATGCGTGTGTGTGTCTGTGTGTGCGCGCGTGTGTGTGTATGCGTGTGTGTATGTGTTAATGTGGCTCTGTGTCTGTGTGTGTGTGTGCGCGTGTGTGTGTGTGTGTGCGCGTGTGTGTGTCTCAAGGCAGGGCGGAGCTGAGCTGGGTAAAGGTGTGTAATCATCATCAGTCTTTGATGATTGTGGGAATTCCAGGCTTGCCTAGCTCGCTAATCCTCACTGCCTTCAGCCCCTCTCCCCCTCGTCTCCCCCTCCTCATCCCCCTCTCCTTACTGACCCCCCTGACTGGAATACATGCCCCAGTGGTGTTGTGGGGAGTAGAGTGGGTTGGAGGGGGCCAGAGAGAGGGTGGGGGTGGGGGGGGGGGGGGGGGGTGGGGGGGGGGGGGGGGGTAGAGAGGGAGTGTTGGGGGGGTATAGAGGGGGGTAGAGGGAGGTAGAGGGGGTAGAGGAGGCTTAGAGAGGGGAAGAGAGAGATAGAGGGGGGTAAAGACGGGGTAGAGAGAGGGTGGGTGTGGGGGGGTAGAGGGAGGGTAGAGGTTGGGGGGGGGGGGGTAGAAGAGACATACAAACACACACACAGTACCGGTCAAAAGTTTGGACACACCTACTCATTCAAGGGTTTTTCTTATTTGTAAGAAACCCAACATGTCACAACCCAACACAACCCAACACAACCCAACACAACCCAACACAACCCAACACAACCCAACACAACCCAACCCAACACAACCCAACACAACCCAACATGTCACAACCCAACATGTCACAACCCAACACAACCCAACACAACCCAACATGTCACAACCCAACACAACCCAACATGTCACAAACCCAACACAACCCAACACAACCCAACATGTCACAACCCAACATGTCACAACCCAACACAACCCAACATGTCACAACCCAACACAACCCAACATGTCACAACCCAACATGTCACAACCCAACACACCCAACATGTCACAACCCAACACAACCCCAACATGTCACAACCCAACACAACCCAACACACAACCCAACATGTCACAACCCAACATGTCACAACCCAACATGTCACAACCCAACACAACCCAACATGTCACAACCCAACATGTCACAACCCAACATGTCACAACCAAACACAACCCAACACAACCCAACATGTCACAACCCGTCACAACCCAACACAACCCAACACAACCCAACATGTCACAACCCGTCACAACCCAACACAACCCAACATGTCACAACCCGTCACAACCCAACACAACCCAACACAACCCAACATGTCACAACCCGTCACAACCCAACATGTCACAACCCAACACAACCCAACATGTCACAACCCAACACAACCCAACACAACCAACACAACCCAACACAACCCAACATGTCACAACCCAACACAACCCAACATGTCACAACCCAACACAACCCAACATGTCACAACCCAACACAACCCAACATGTCACAACCCAACACAACCCAACATGTCACAACCCAACACAACCCAACATGTCACAACCCAACACAACCCAACATGTCACAACCCAACACAACCCAACATGTCACAACCCGTCACAACCCAACACAACCCAACACAACCCAACATGTCACAACCCGTCACAACCCAACATGTCACAACCCAACATGTCACAACCCAACACGTCACAACACAACATAACATATCACAGCATAATATGTTATGACGTGTTGGGTTGTGTCATGTTGTGTTGTGATATGTTGTGATGTGACATGTTGTGTCACACAACACAACATGTCCCAACACAACACATCACAACACAATACAACATGTCACAACACAACATGACACAACCCAACATGTCACAACCCATCACAACCCAACATGTCACAACCCATCACAACCCAACATGTCACAACCCATCACAACCCAACATGTCACAACCCATCACAACCCAACACGTCATATCATAACATATTATGTTGTGATGTGTTATGTTGTGACATGTTGTGTTGTGACGTGTTGGGTTGTGACATGTTGTGTTGTGATGTGTTGTGATGTGTTGGGTTGTGTTGTGATGTGTTGTGATGTGTTGGGTTGTGTCATGTTGTGATGTGTTGGGTTGTGACATGTTGTGTCATGTTGTGATGTGACATGTTGTGTTGTGACATGTCATGTTGTGTTGTGTCATGTGACATCACAACACATCACAACACAACATGTCACAACCCAACACGTCACAACACAACATAACATATCACAGCATAATATGTTATGACGTGTTGGGTTGTGTCATGTTGTGTTGTGATATGTTGTGATGTGACATGTTGTGTCACACAACACAACACAACATGTCCCAACACAACACATCACAACACAATACAACATGTCACAACACAACCCAACATGTCACAACCCATCACAACCCAACATGTCACAACCCATCACAACCCAACATGTCACAACCCCCCACAACCCAACATGTCACAACCCATCACAACCCAACATGTCACAACCCATCACAACCCAACATGTCACAACCCATCATGTCACAACCCATCATGTCACAACATATCACAACCCAACATGTCACAACCCAACATGTCACAACCCAACATGTCACAACCCAACATGTCACAACCCAACATGTCACAACCCAACATGTCACAACCCAACATGTCACAACCCAACACATCATATCATAACATATTATGTTGTGATGTGTTATGTTGTGATGTGTTGGGTTGTGACATGTTGTGTCATGTTGTGATGTGACATGTTGTGTTGTGACATGTTGTGTTGTGTCATGTTGTGTTGTGTTTTGACGTGTCATGTTGTGATGTGACATGTTGTGTTGTGACATGTTGTGATGTGACGTGTCATGTTGTGACATGTTGTGTTGTGACATGTTGTTTTATTTTTGACCTTTATTTAACCAGGCAAGTCAGTTAAGAACAAATTCTTATTTTCAATGACGCCCTAGGAACAGAGGGTTAACTGCTTGTTCAGGGGCGGAACAACAGATTTGTACCTTGTCAGCTCGGGGGTTTGAACTTGCAACCTTCCGGTTACCAGTCCAACGCTCTAACCACTAGGCTACCCTGCTGTTGTGTTGTGAAATGTTGTGATGTGTTGTGGGTTGTGATGTGTTGTGACATGTTGTGTTGTGATAGCAGGAGTGAAGTATAGTATAGTGTACTGTTGTGTAGTATAGTATAGTATAGTGTACTGTTGTGTAGTATAGTATAGTGTACTGTTGTATAGTGTAGTATAGTGTTGTGTTAACAATAACAGGAGTGAAGTATATTATAGTATAGTATTGTGTACTGTTGTATAGTATAGTATAGTATTGTGTACTGTTGTATAGTGTAGTATAGTATAGTGTACTGTTGTATAGTGTAGCATAGTGTCGTGTTAACAATAGTAGGGGTGTTGTATAGTGTAGTATAGTATAATATAGTGTACTGTTGTATAGTGTAGTGTTAACAATAACAGGCGTGAAGTATAGTATAGTGTACTGTTGTATAGTGTAGTATAGTGTCGTGTTAACAATAACAGGCGTGAAGTATAGTATAGTGTACTGTTGTATAGTGTAGTATAGTGTCGTGTTAACAATAACAAGAGTGAAGTATAGTATAGTATAGTGTACTGTTGTGTACTATAGTGTAGTATAGTGTCGTGTTAATAATAGGAGGGGTGTTTTATAGTATTGTCTGGTATGGTATAGTGTAGTACAGTATAGTGTACTGTTGTATAGTGTAGTATAGTGTCATGTTAACAATAGCAGGGGTGTTGTATAGTGTAGTACAGTATAGTGTACTGTTGTATAGTATTGTATAGTATAGTACAGTATAGTGTACTGTTGTATAGTGTAGTATAGTGTCGTGTTAACAATAGCAAGGGTGTTGTATAGTATTGTATAGCATTGTGTGGTATAGTGTAGTATAGTATAGTGTTGTGTTAACAATAGCAGGGGTGTTGTATAATACAGGTGTGCCAAGCTTGTAGCGTCATACCCAAGAAGACTCAAGGCTGTAATCGCTGCCAAAGGTGCTTCAACAAAGTACTGAGTAAAAAGTCTGAATACTTATGTAAATGGGATATATTTCTGTTTATTTTATTTTATAAATTTGCAAGAATGTATAAAAACCTGTTTTTGCTTTGTCATTATGGGATATTGTGTGTATATAGATGAATACGGCTGTAATGTAACAACATGTGGGAAAAGTCAAGGGGTCTGAATACTTTCCCAATGCACTGTAAAGTGTAGGGTTGTATTTTGTACTATATTACAGTATAGTATAATGTTCACATTAACAGGGGTATTGTGTCATATAGTGTGGTGTTGTGTCATGTTAACAATAACATGGGTTGTTGGTGTGTTTCACAGGTCTTGAGTTATCAACACTTTGCCGTAGGGGACGTTATGTGTGTGTGTGTGTGTGTGTGTGTGTGTGTGTGAGTGTATATATATATCATCACTGTCTCTGTGTTGCACCTCAGACCCTGTGCTCAGACTATGTACTGCAGTCTCCTACCCTCTAGACCCTCTGGGCAGTTCCAGTCCTCCAGGGCCTGAGTGGTGTCAGTTTTGCCTCAGCTAACACACCTGACTCCAATAATCACCTAATTATGTATCTTCAGTTTAGAATGCAATGTGATTAATCAGCTGTGTTTGGTAGGGATGGAGAGACAGAGTGACACCAATCAGTCCCTGGAGGACTGGAGTTGCCCACCCCTGTTATAGACCTCTACTACCCTAAGCTGTCTGAGAAATGACAAACACATGAGCATCTGTCTAACATATACTCTCTCTCGCTTTCTCTTTCTCTCTCTACCCCCCCCGATCCTCTCCTCCCTCTCTCACTCTTTCTCCTCACTCCCTCTCCATCTCTTTCTCTCTCTACCCCCCCTGATCCTCTCCCCCCTCTCTCACTCTTTCTCCTCACTCCCTCTCCATCTCTTTCTCTCTCTACCCCCCCCTGATCCTCTCCTTCCTCTCTCACTCTTTCTCCTCACTCCCCCTCCATCTCTTTCTCTCTCTACCCCCCCCCCCGATCCTCTCCTCCCTCTCTCACTCTTTCTCCTCACTCCCTCTCCATCTCTTTCTCTCTCTACCCCCCCCTGATCCTCTCCCCCCTCTCTCACTCTTTCTCCTCACTCCCTCTCCATCTCTTTCTCTCTCTACCCCCCCCCCTGATCCTCTCCTTCCTCTCTCACTCTTTCTCCTCACTCCCCCTCCATCTCTTTCTCTCTCTACCCCCCCCCCCCGATCCTCTCCTCCCTCTCTCACTCTTTCTCCTCACTCCCTCTCCATCTCTTTCTCTCTCTAACCCCCCCCCCCTGATCCTCTCCCCCCTCTCTCACTCTTTCTCCTCACTCCCTCTCCATCTCTTTCTCTCTCTACCCCGCCCTGATCCTCTCCTCCCTCTCTCACTCTTTCTCCTCACTCCCTCTCCATCTCTTTCTCTCTCTACCCCCCCCCCCTGATCCTCTCCCCCCTCTCTCACTCCCTCTCCATCCCTTTCTCTCCATCCTACAGGCGTGTCATGGATGTGCAGTAGGATCCAGGTGTGACTGCAGCGGAGTGAAAGGAGTCAAGGTGAGAGTAAAATACACACACACACACACACTAACCTACTGTACAAAACAACCATAACACATCATTTCCGGATCTGATTTGTAATGACTGTTTTGTCCGTGTGCAATATGCATTGTAAGAGGTGTCATGACTTTGTGTTCTGTGTTCTGTGTTCCGTGTTCCATAGGGTGAAAGGGGGTTACCAGGACTACAGGGTCAGCTGGGTGTACCGGGGTTCCCCGGACCTGAGGGGCCCATCGGTGGCAGGGGAGAGAAGGTAGGAGGTCATTCCTGGATCTTGTTGTAGGAGAAACATCATACCTGACCATATCTGTGAATTTAGACACTTGAAAATGACCCCCCCCCCCCTCCCATCTTCTTCTCTCTCTCAGGGTAGTGACGGACCTTCAGGGACTGGAGGTCCAAAAGGGATAAGAGTGAGTAACCTGACGTGACCCACACACGTCTCACTCCATATACCAGTTCAGTACACAGTCAAATGGCCCTCTCTAGAGTGTAGTACTCACCTTCGCCCACCAGATGTCCTCGTTTCACTCCAAGACAAACGGGAAGTAGCCTTATTGGTTTCTGATGTAAATGTACGATCAGTGGTGTAGAACATTATTTTTAGGTGAGGGAGCGCACTTTATTCTTATTTATCATAATCTCCTCAATCAAAGTTTGTACGGACAGATGTTTCCAATTGAATCGCATCTCATTAATATGTATATAATGCTTCCTCCAGTTGCGTCGTATGCCTGTGCCCACACCTATTGTCTAAAGAAAATGGTATATTTTGAATACCCTCAAACACCAAGTTAGGCATAGATTACCTCACCTCCAAATATGCCATCATCACTGTCAATCGTGACTGATAGTTATTCACGTTTTACTGGTGAAACGTCCCAACTCCTTGCCAACCATTTGATTGATCTCAATCAGTTTGATGGGAATATGCAGGTCTTCTTGAAGTACTGTTTCGTCAGTGAATCAGAGCGGACGGTGTTCACAAACTAGTAGCTTTTCTTGTATTTTGTTTCAGTCAAAGCACATCTCCTGCCTAGTGGATCACACTGTTGGGTTTTGGCCACATGAGAAGAAAGAATTAGACTATTACCCTTCAGTTAACCATATCCTAGAATAGAATTAGACTATTACCCTTCAGTTAACCATATCCTAGAATAGAATTAGACTATTACCCTTCAGTTAACCATATCCTAGAATAGAATTAGACTATTACCCTTCAGTTAACCATATCCTAGAATAGAATTAGACTATTACCCTTCAGTTAACCATATCCTAGAATAGAATTAGAAATTAGGGGGTGTTTTTGGTGTAACAGTATATTTATAGGCTTAGTGTGCTATGTACGCTATTATATTCGCTTCTGTAATGCAAAATACTAATTCATCATTATGGGATCTTGCGAGACATTGATTCATCTTTGATCTACATTTCCTGAACAAGCACCAGTGTGGGAAGTGATAGTCTTCTACTTGTAATACGAATAGTAAGTGATAAGTATAACTATTAGGCAACAGGTCTGGATGAGATGTAATTTTAAGCGATTGGAGACACTTCGTGGTGCTGAAAGAACAGCGACAAGATCTTGCAACGATGGATAGCTGAAGAAGGACTGCAATTCGGCCAGTTCAGGAACAAACAACAATCATTTGCAGTAGGCCTAAATCCTAATAGTCCTACGACTACGTGGTACAGCTATTTGTAGGCTACAGCCTATTGTAAGTACAAATACATATAGCTTAATATTGTTGCACTATTTGCGAGGAGAGCTTTAATGCAATTAGGCATTTCATTGTATTGTGTAGCTTACACAATGTATCATAAATCAACTTTGTTTTGATTAGCTTGAACACATGGTTACAATATTCTCTATTGCAGAATCAAAGAAAACAGAGGTGAACTATCAATTCATAAAATGTATTTGCATAGATTAAACATGCTATCAAATCAATTGACCATAAACAATTGCAGGAATTCGTTTTTAAAACAGTCAGAAATTCAAGCTTTTGGTGTGGTGTATTCACACATCTAAATAAACGATAACCAAAATGCATTATTACCTCCAATTTGGCCGAATTCACGTTTCCATTTTCCCAGCCTGACAAACCAAGCTAGAATGGTCTCAACCAATAGCCAATGTAGGCTAACTATCTCAAGCAGGACTACAGCAACACCCAGAGAGGGTCAGGCTCTTTGGGCTTTGTGGTGACCACTCTGGTTTTTGAGTCCTTGGCGCCTTAACCCTGTAGCGGTCACATATGGCTCTGAGCCAAGAGGGGTCCGTGTAGTTTTATGAACACCAAGGCAGACACACGGTGAATTTTGATGTTTTTATTTTAATGTTCTGATTGGCCAAAGTGGTCAAGCCTGTGATGGGCCTTCGCAGTGCATACACCTAGCTCATAGTTCTTTGCAGTGCATACACCTAGCTCATAGTTCTTTGCAGTGCATACACCTAGCTCATAGTTCTTTGCAGTGCATACACCTAGCTCATAGTTCTGTGCAGTGCATACACCTAGCTCATAGTTCTGTGCAGTGCATACACCTAGCTCATAGTTCTTTGCAGTGCATACACCTAGCTCATAGTTCTGTGCAGTGCATACACCTAGCTCATAGTTCTGTGCAGTGCATACACCTAGCTCATAGTTCTTTGCAGTGCATACACCTAGCTCATAGTTCTTTGCAGTGCATACACCTAGCTCATAGTTCTGTGCAGTGCATACACCTAGCTCATAGTTCTTTGTAGTGCATACACCTAGCTCATAGTTCTGTGTAGTGCATACACCTAGCTCATAGTTCTTTGCAGTGCATACACCTAGCTCATAGTTCTGTGCAGTGCATACACCTAGCTCATAGTTCTTTGTAGTGCATACACCTAGCTCATAGTTCTGTGTAGTGCATACACCTAGCTCATAGTTCTTTGTAGTGCATACACCTAGCTCATAGTTCTTTGTAGTGCATACACCTAGCTCATAGTTATTTGTAGTGCATACACCTAGCTCATAGTTCTGTGTAGTGCATACACCTAGCTCATAGTTCTTTGTAGTGCATACACCTAGCTCATAGTTCTTTGTAGTGCATACACCTAGCTCATAGTTATTTGTAGTGCATACACCTAGCTCATAGTTCTTTGTAGTGCATACACCTAGCTCATAGTTCTGTGTAGTGCATACACCTAGCTCATAGTTCTTTGTAGTGCATACACCTAGCTCATAGTTCTGTGTAGTGCATACACCTAGCTCATAGTTCTTTGTAGTGCATACACCTAGCTCATAGTTCTTTGTAGTGCATACACCTAGCTCATAGTTCTGTGCAGTGCATACACCTAGCTCATAGTTCTGTGCAGTGCATACACCTAGCTCACAGTTCTTTCTCATTCTCCCCAATGTCAGAGAGAGGACTGGGAAGAAATCATCATTTACCTCTAGGCAGCTTTAAATATCATCAATTATTATTTTTTATTATTTTGTTTTTCATTGAATGTTAGTGGTAATTAAATATAGTTATTTAGAATTTATCAAAATATATTTTCCAGAAATAGTTTTACCAGCTCTGTGTATTCTCAAATTGAAAAAAAGTGAGAGAGGGCTGCACTACACCACTGTGTATGATGTACCATTTCTCAAAGTATTTTATTGATCAGTGGTGGCTGGTGTCACTTTAATTGGGGAGGAAGGGCTTATAGTAATGGCTGGAACGGAATAAATGGGATGGTCTCAAGCACATCAAACACCTGACTTCCATGTACTTGATACCATTCCATTCACTCCATTCTATTCATTATTATGAGCTGTCCTCCCCTCACCAGCCTCTTATTGATTCCTTGTCCTTGTTACTCCCACAGGGACCTCCCGGACTGCCTGGATTCCCCGGAACACCAGGAATTCCAGTGAGTTTCCTGCTTTTATTTGTCATCTTTTACTATATACAGTTGAAGTCGGAAGTTTACATACACCTTAGTCAAATACATTTAACTCTCACCATTCCTGACATTTAATCCTGGTAAAAATTCCCTGTTTTAGGTCATTTAGGATCACCACTTTATTTTAAGAATGTGAAATGTCAGAAAAATAGTAGAGAGAATGATTTATTTCAGATTTGATTTCTTTCATCACATTCCCAGTGGGTCAGAAGTTTACATACACTCAATTAGTATTTGGTAGCATTGCCTTTAAATGGTTGAACTTGGTTCAAACATTCTGGGTAGTCTTCCACAAGCTTCCCACAATAAGTTGGGTGAATTTTGGCCCATTCCTGCTGACAGAGCTGGTGTAACTGAGTCAGGTTTGTAGGCCTCTTTGCTCGCACACACTTTTTCAGTTCTGCCCACACATTTTCTATGGGACTGAGGTCAGGGCTTTGTGATGGCCACTCCAATACCTTGACTGTGTTGTCCTTAAACCATTTTGCCCCAACTTTGGAAGTATGCTATGGGTCATTGTCCATTTGGAAGACCCATTTGCGACCGAGCTTTAACTTCCTGACTGATGTTGCTTGAATATATCCACATAATTTTGCCTCCTCATGATGCCATCCATTTTGTGAGGTGCATCAGTCCCTCCTGCAGCAAAGCACCCCCACAACATGATGCTGCCACCCCTGTGCTTCACGGTTGGGATGGTGTTCTTCGGCTTGGAAGCCTCCCCCTTTTTCCTCCAAACATAACGATGGTCATTATGGCCAAACAATTCTATTTTTGTTTCATCAGACCAGAGGACATTTCTCCAAAAAGTACGATCTTTGTCCCCATGTGCAGTTGCAAACCGTAGTCTGGCTTTTTTATGGGGGTTTTGGAGCAGTGGCATCTTCCTTGCTGAGCGGCCTTTCAGGTTATGTCGATAAAGGACTTGTTTTACTGTGGATATAGATGCTTTTGTACCTGTTTCCTCCAGCATCTTCACAAGGTCCTTTGCTGTTGTTCTGGGATTGATTTGCACTTTTCGCACCAAAGTAAATTCATCGCTAGGAGACAGAACGCGTCTCCTTCCTGAGCGGTATGACAGCTGCGTGGTCCCATGGTGTGTAATATACTTGCTTACTATTGTTTGTACAGATGAATGTGGTACCTTCAGGCATTTGGAAATTGCTACCAAGGATGAACCAGACTTGTGGAGGTCTACAATGTTTTTCTGAGGTCTTGACTGATTTATTTAGATTTTTCCATGATGTCAAGCAAAGAGGCACTGAGTTTGAAGGTTGACCTTGAAATACATCCACAGGTACACCTCCAATTGACTCAAATGATGTCACTTAGCCTATCAGAAGCTTCTAAAGCCATGACATAATTTTCTGGAATTTTCCAAGCTGTTTTAAGGCACAGTCAACCTATTATATGGAAACTTCTGATCCACTGGAATTGTGATACAGTGAATTATAAGTGAAATAATCTGTCTGTAAACAATTGTTGGAAAAATGACTTGTGTCATGCACAAAGTAGATGTCCTAACCGACTTACCAAAACGATAGTTTTTTAGCAAGAAATTTGTGCAGTGGTTGAAAAACTAGTTTTAATGACTACAACCTATGTAATTTTCAGACTTCAACTGTAGCCTAGCCTATCTATATAGCCTAGCCCTTCTGGTAGAGAGACAGTGGAACCTTTGCTGAACTATCACTGGCTATTTTTAACATCACATGACATCCAGGGTGCAGATTGAACATATAATGAATAGAACTGACACGAGTCCAAATGTAGTCTTACAACAGTTATTTATGTTGTACACATAGATAGATAGATAGATAGATAGATAGATAGATAGATAGATAGATAGATAGATAGATAGATAGATAGATAGATAGATAGATAGATAGATAGATAGATAGATAGATAGATAGATAGATAGATAGATAGATAGATAGATAGATAGATAGATACAGCATGGGCAGCGCCATTGAGGCAATCTACATTTTTAAGTAGTCAATTGTCTAGCGATTAGCTGATCCTTTCTGATGACCCGGTTGGACATGAGAGAAACAGGGTCACCAGGAGGGGTCAGCCAATGAAGTTATAAGTCCCACCCAGTTGGCTACATTCAAATGGTGGAAGCCCTCAATGGCGCTGCCTATGCTTATACAGCCTTTTGGCCACTAGAGGCCTCTATCATCCTTTATGGTTCTACACCATACATTTTATCTGAATGTTCCGTACTGCATCGCTGTGTAACCTCACTTCCTGTGTGATGTGTGACTTCCTGTTGTCTCTGTGTCTGTGTTCTCCTGCAGGGTCTGCCGGGACAGGATGGCCCCCCAGGCCCCAAAGGAACTGCAGGCTGCAATGGGACTAAGGTGGGTTACTATTTTTACAGCTGACTGAAAGCGATACGACTCTGTCGAGTCCTTAGAGAACTCGGGTTAGATTGAATTTGGACTGAAACTGTTCTATCACACCTGGCCACTAAATGGCAGCACTCTGCTATTATCTGTGATGTTGTATCACTCCTGGCCACTAGATGGCAGCACTCTGCTATTATCTGTGATGTTGTATCACTCCTGGCCACTAGATGGCAGCACTCTGCTATTATCTGTGATGTTGTATCACTCCTGGCCACTAGATGGCAGCACTCTGCTATTATCTGTGATGTTGTATCACTCCTGGCCACTAGATGGCAGAACTCTACTATTATCTGCGCTTGTAAGGCTACTGAGTCAAAGCATATAGCATATTGGAAAAGTAACCATGGGCTGGAGTGCAATATGCAGAAATCGCTCCACCATTTCCTGGTTGCTAAAATTGTAGAAATTTGCTTAATTTCAGTTTATTTCACAAAACAAGCAGTCATTGATTAGAGAATCATTGTAACATCTAAACTGCTGTGAAATATATTTTCCTTAAACAATAATATAGTATTTTCAGCTGTTTTGAAGCTGGTGTACAAAACCCAAAGTAAAAGATGCAAAAACAAAACTTCAGAACAGGGAAACATAGAAATAGCACACATAGAACATATCTACCGCTGCTTGGACTTGTTTTTTCGATGAGAATGCCATATCTATTACTCATATTTCTATATGAATTTGGTCAGGTTGCCCAAAAAGTCACATACTGTATTGCAGCTTGAATTCTATCTCATCTCAGGGTGAGCGAGGATTCCCAGGAAGTCCAGGCTTCCCCGGACTGGAGGGTCGATTGGTGAGTACCTTACACACAACACACAGTGTCGTCTCTCTCATGTCTCTCTGAGAAAGTCTCTGACACTTTAAAATGTATCCCTTTTTTCTCGTCTCCCTCCTCTTCAGGGTCCACCTGGTTTTCCAGGACAAAAGGTAACTACTGTATTTGTCCCGGCAAACTGTTGTCCTCTTTTAGATTAAGTACTGGCTCATATAATTCTAATACGTGCTACGGAGTACACTAATGAATACGACCCCAATGTGTGATGGGTTCCGCTTTAACCTCCTCTACAGGGAGACCCAGGTGACATCATCAGATCTGAACGTTTCGGACAGATAGGAGATACAGGTCTGCCTGGCCTGCCTGGAGTTCCTGTGAGTTTTCTATAGAACCACTTTGAACTTAACTGATTTTAACTGACCTACAATTCTAAAGTCTGTATTAAGACAGATAAAAGAGAAAACCTTAATTAGACTTTGTTGAGTGA
Organism: Oncorhynchus kisutch; assembly: GCF_002021735.2. NCBI lineage: Eukaryota > Metazoa > Chordata > Actinopteri > Salmoniformes > Salmonidae > Oncorhynchus > Oncorhynchus kisutch. The sequence goes on along the minus strand of NC_034189.2, from coordinate 12,142,358 downwards.
TTGGTTTTTATCAAATAGTAGGCTAATATAATATATTGTTCATATTTGGATTTTCAGAATCAATCAATCAAACAAATGGTAATCCATTATGGGAGATGTAAACCTGTGTCTTTCAACCCAGAGGTCATTGTGTAACGTTTGTGGTGTCTGTCTTGTTTCTAGGGTGAACAAGGCCCCTCGGGAATGTCCGGTCCTACCGGCCCTCCCGGCCCCAAAGGTTATGAGGTACAGTACAGTAACAGCCCAAATCATGTTATTGACAACCGGCACTCGTCCATTATGTTCTGAGGGACTTTACACAATCAAACTGGTCCCAGTTCTGTGACATCCAGTATGTTCTGAGGGACTTTACACAGTCAAACTGGTCCCAGACCTCATGTGAAAGCCATCCTCTCTTGTGGAATTCTGCTTTTTAGTTAATTTTGGAATGTTCTTTTTCTCCTCAGTTAGGTTGGAAAAGTAGGAAGCTTGAGCAGCATTGGGGGCTCTTTGATATTACACGATATTGTCTTTCCAAGCTAGTCGGAAGACTTCCAGTTTGGTGGAGCCATTTCCGTTACAATTTTCTGGAAGCTTGCTCCAGGGCTCGGGATTTTCCAGGGAGCTAGTTTCTTGTGGCAAATGTTTTTTGTTTTTAGGGGTGCAACTGCATCTAGGGTATTGCGCAAGGTTAAATTGAGTTCCTCAGTTAGGTGGTTAACTGATTTTTGTTCTCTGATGTCCTTGGGTAGGTGGAAGGAGTCTGGAAGGGAATCTAGGCATCTTAGGGTTGTCTGAGAATTTATAGCACGGATTTTGATTATCCTTGGTTGGGGTCTGAGCAGATTATTTGTTGCGATTGCAAACGTAATAAAATGGTGGTCCGATAGTCCAGGATTATGAGGAAAAACATTAAGATCCACAACATTTATTCCATGGGACAAAACTAGGTCCAGAGAATGACTGTGGCAATGAGTAGGTCCAGAGACATGTTGGACAAAACCCACTGAGTCGACAATGGCTCTGAATGTATTTTGGAGTGAGTCTGTGGACTTTTCCATGTGAATATTTAAGTCACCAAAAATGTGAATATTGTCTGCCATGTCTACAAGATTCGTTAGGAATTCAGGGAAGTCAGTGAGCATTACAGCCCAGGAGGCCTGCAGAAAGTAGCTACAAAATGGGATTGAGTAGGCTGCATAGATGTCATGACTAGATGCTCAAAAGATGAAAAAAATCTAATTTGCTGTCGTAAATGTTAGCAACACCTCCGCTTTTGCGGGATTCTCGGGGGATATGATCACTAGTGTAACCAGGAGGTGAGGCCTCATTTAACACAGTAAATTCATCAGGCTTAAGCCATGTTTCAGTCAGGCCAATCACATCAAGATTATGATCAGTGATTAGTTCATTGACTATAACTCCTTTGGAAGTGAGGGGTCTAACATTAAGTAGTCCTATTTTGAGATGTGAGGAATCACAATCTCTTTCAATAATGACAGGAATGGAGGAGGTCTTTATTGCAGTGATATTGCTAAGGCGAACACCGCCATGTTTAGTTTTGCCCAACCTAGATCGAGGCACAGACACTGTCTCAATGGGGGTAGCTGAGCTGACTACACTGACTGAGCTATAGTGGCAGACTCCACTAAGCTGGCAGGCTGGCTAACAGCCTGCTGCCTGGCCTGCACCCTATCTCATTGTGGAGCTAGAGGAGTTAAAGCCTTGTCCAATTATCTACACATTCTATATTTTGGGAGGGGATGAAAACTGTTTTCAACTAACAATTGAGTTGTGAGACTTTGCTTTAGAGCTCATCGCCTGTGACATCCAGTATTTTCAGAGGGACTTTACACAGTGAAACTGCTCCCAGACCTGTAACATCCATGATCTGAGGGACTTTACACAGTCAAACTGTTCCCAGACTTGTAACATCCATGATCTGAGGGACTTTACACAGTCAAACTGTTCCCAGGCCTGTAACATCCATGATCTGAGGGACTTTACACAGTCAAACTGTTCCCAGGCCTGTAACATCCATGATCTGAGGGACTTTACACAGTCAAACTGTTCCCAGACCTGTAACATCCATGATCTGAGGGACTTTACACAGTCAAACTGTTCCCAGACCTGTAACATCCATGATCCGAGGGACTTTACACAGTCAAACTGTTCCCAGTATGTTCTGTGGGACTGGTTCCAGACTTGTCCCCAGGCAAGCTGGTCACAGACATGTTACTTCCAGTAGTGTTTGTCAGTGCCGAATATTAAGAATTGGGCCAACTTTTACAAGTTTGAATATCTTTCTAATTCTAGACATTCAGTTTCATCCCAGCTAGCACATTTGGTTCCTTGGAAGTTGTGGGAACGAATGTTTTTGGTTGCAGGGAGGTTCTGAGAATGTTTTTCTATGGTTCCATTAAAGTGTTCCTGGGAGGTTTTATTAACATTCTGAGAACGGAAATTCTAAATGATTTGAAGGTAATGTTTCAATAAGACTTTTAGCTTTAAGTTAAATGTTTTGAACTCAAATCACACATATACATTCATTTGCTTAGGCATTAATCATGCAAACACAAGTCATTCTTATATTAGCACAGCATCACTGAGATTCAAACCTATGATCTTCTGTTCTCTATTCATGGAATCCATCCCACTGCACCACCAGGAGTCAGTGGTTTTTAAACTTTTTTAACTTGTGCAAAACTGCACATTTTAGTCTATTAAAACAGACCCCATTTCAAAGGAAACAAGCACTCTTTCAGATCAGGTGTAGCCAATAGATATTTTTTATTTCCATTTTTTTTAAAACATTTTATTTAACTCGGCAAGTCAGTTAAGAACAAATTCTTATTTACAATGATGGCCAACACCGGCCAAACCCAGACGGCGCTGGGCCAATTGTGCACCGCCTTATGGGACCCCCAATCACTACCGGTTGTGGTCTTAATGGGTGCAGCCAACACACCTGAACACACTTAACAAGATAGATCGAGTTTTGTTGATGCTGAGAATGGAGGGTAATTTGTTTTGAAATTGCATTCTTAGAATGTTCATTGAATGTTACTAATGTTTTCTTGAGGTTTTTATGGAAAGTTTTCTGAATGTTCTGAGAACATGACTTTAAATAGAACCACGAGGAAACATGTAGAAAACATCATGCTTGAAGTACTGAAATTCCCACAGAAGAATGTTGTTTTTCAATATTCTCTGAATGTTCTGAGAACATGACTTTAAATAGAACCATGAGGAAACCTGTAGGAACGTTATGCTGAAGTACTGAAATTCCCACAGAAGAATGTTGTTTTTCAATATTCTCTGAATGTTCTGAGAACATGACTTTAAATAGAACCACGAGGAAACATGTAGGAACGTTATGCTGAAGTACTGAAATTCCCACAGAAATGTTTTATTTCTTAACATTCTCTGAACAATTTTAGAATATTGCTATAAGTAGAACCATGAGGAAACCTGTAGGAACGTTATGCTGAAGTACTGAAATTCCCATAGTTCTCAGAACGTTATGTGCTAACTGGGTAAGAACTGATCCAACGTAGTTTGCATCATTATAATGTTTTATTATTCTATTAATAGTTATATATTGTCTTAATGAAGTTGTTAATGTGTTGTTAATAAAGTTGTGTGCCGTTTTGTAGGGTCGTCCCGGGCCTCCTGGTCTTCCTGGTCCAAAGGTGAGTTGCTTTACACACGGAATATGTGTACATATCTACCTCAATTACCTCGTACCCCTGCACATCGACTTGGTACTGGTTCCCCATATATATAACCAAGTTATCATGACTCATTGTGTATTTATTCCTTGTGTTATTATTATGTGTCTCTGCATTGTTGGGAAGGGCCTGTAAGTAAGCATTTCACTGTTAGTCTACACCTGTTGCTTATGAAGCATGTGACAAATACCATTTGTTTTGAAGACAGTAATACGTTCTTCTTGTTCTTCTTCTACAGGGAAACATGGGGTTGAACTTCCAAGGTCCCAAAGGAGATAAGGTAGGAACCGCAAGGGAAGGACTGTCGTCAATGGTGGTAACGAATGGCACTCCTGAATACTGGTGTGTGTGTGTGTGTGTGTGTGTGTGTGTGTGTGTGTGTGTGTGTGTGTGTGTGTGTGTGTGTGTGTGTGTGTGTGTGTGTGTAGGGTAATTCAGGTCTGCAGGGACCTCCCGGACCACCAGGACAAGTTGGGGAGCAAACAAGACCCTCAGTGTCGAGTATTCAGAAAGGAGAAACGGTAATGTCCTACATTACACATTTTCCCTGATTGATCAGGGATTCCTTCAGTTATTTTACCTCAGAAACTCCATAGAGTTACATAGAATTACTGTAATAGAGGATCTCTATAAACTCAGTATCATCTGGATCATCATAAGGTTTTTAATTGTCACTTGTTGAACTTGATGAACATCAATATTGGCTTAGTAGATTCTGTTATGACATGTCATGTAAACTGACAGCCATTAATGTGCTCCTGTTTGGCTGTAACTCAGTGGTTCCCAAACGTGAGGTCAGGAACCCATGTGGGACCCCCTGTAATCTTAAACAAATTAAGAACTTTTTTCTCTTCAAATGGGTATAGAATACAACCTTTTAATGTCAACTAAGGACCTCTTACACTATATGAATGCACTTTCCTGTCATTATTATGAGTTGGGGCAGCTTGTGTGACCTGTGGATATAATTTTTCCAAGTGGGGTCCCTGGGATTGTCTAGTGTCAGTTTGGGGTTGTGTCCAGTAAAAGTTTTAGGAAACCCTGCTGTAACTGAACTGGCCCAGTAACTTCTGTTATGACATGTAATGTAAAATGGCCAGCTGTAAGTGTGAAGCTATAAGCTATACTGGGCCTCGTGTTTTATCATGTTTCAGCACCAGGTGGGAGCACCATCATGCCTTTAATTCCCCTATAAATGCAACTCTCATAATGACCAGTAGAGGGTGGCATTTAGCCTTGTTATAAAAACGTACTTTTACAATACAAAACCTTTATATCTCTTGGTCCTGTGTTGTGAAAGTTATTGTATTCTCACAACTGTTTTGTTTATTTCTTTAAAAAGTTAGATAACAATCTTTACTTTATTGTTTTGATTCTTGACTATTGATGAAAACATTTTGTTTCTTCTTATTTCTTGTTAACAACAACTTGTTATTGTTGCGTCTTTACTCGTTGCCAGGGTGATCAAGGTTTACCTGGTCCACCTGGTGATCCTGGTTATCCTGGACCCCCTGTGAGTATCACTCACTATCAATCATATTATATATATATATATATACATTTTTTTACTCAGTATCTATCATACTGTATATCTACGTTTTCATACATCTGTGTTTCTATACACCTATATTTTGTAACACACTATAAATAATGTGCTCTATGAATCACCAGTGTCTTAGAAGACCATGTGGGTTGGGGGTCTGAATAATGCCAGACCCTATTATATCAAATCAATCAATCAATCAATCAATCAATCAATCAATCAATGGTCGTGTGTGTCTGACAAATGTTGGGTTTGTAGGGTTCGTCTGGTGGTTTGAAGGGAGAGAAAGGAGAAAACGGAGAAGCAGGCAAAAGGGGCAAACCGGGGAAAGATGGAGACCCAGGTCCTGCTGGATTCCCTGTGAGTTCTACGCACAGAACTAGGATGATTCTATTCATTCTATTGATATGGTTCTACCCTCCAGTCAACAGCTTGTCAGATACAGTGCCACAACAGTTTAATAGACAGCTGTCTGTCCGCTGTACTTGAATGATCTGCGAACATCTAACTCTTCCCCTTTCTCCAGTATGCCAGTGCACATAGGACCACAAACAAAAAAACATTCTCTCTCTCTCTCTCTGTCTCTCTCTCTGTCTCTTTCTCTCTCTCTCTCTCTCTCTCTCTCTCTCTCTCTCTCTCTCTCTCTCTCTCTCTCTCTCTCTCTCTCTCTCTCTCTCTTTGTCTCTGTCTCTCTCTCTCTTTGTCTCTGTCTCTCTCTCTCTCTCTTTGTCTCTGTCTCTCTCTCTCTCTCTGTCTCTGTCTCTGTCTCTTTCTCTGTCTCTCTCTGTCTTTTTGTCTCTCTCCCTCTCTCTCTCTGTCTCTTTGTCTCTTTGTCTCTCTCTCTCTCTCTCTCTCTCAGGGTAGTAAGGGAGACTCAGGTGGGCCAGGTCTGCCAGGTCGGGATGGTGACAGGGTGAGTTTAGCCTCTGATGCTATTCTTCACAGATACAGTCTTATTTTCTGTTGAAGATCCATCCATCTCTATGTGTTTCTCTCTCAGGGTTCTAAAGGTGACCGTGGATATCCTGGACGCCCAGGCGTGGTGAGTAATATTTTAGTATTCATATTTTATTTGTGAACTTGCTCTGATAGCCTTTTGTCAAAGTTCTCCATGTTTGTTATCAAGCAAGTTGTCAAGGAAGTGAGTTTGTGTTTATGAAAGGATGTACAGGCCCCACCTACCAGTCAACCAATCATGTCAATGCGGAGCTATAAGGAGACCTCTGCATTTGTGAGGTGCCTTACAGAGCTTGATTTGGCCTCCTCAAGCCTCCAGAGGCTCCGCAATTGCATCACACTCTCCATGCGGAGCCTCCGGTCCACTTTGCCAGATCATAAATCTGCTTTAGCATGTGACCAGTGGTCAGACTAAAGGCTGTGTAGTATTAGACTGTGAACACTAGATGGTGATAGTAACCTTTATATCCCATTATATAGCAGGTGAGCAATGGCCCATCTACAGTTGGTCCTAAAGGAGAATCTGGGCGTCCTGGAGAGACGGGAAGGAAAGGAGACAGAGGACAGCCTGGTAGGTTCTCTATATTCGTAGAGTTTGTCAGATTAAAATGAATAAGATTACATGAACACAGAGGAACTGGTCCTAGATCAGCACTCCTACTTTAAGCAGCTTGGTGAACCCAGTTTCCATGGTGATCATTCCCCTTTGACCCCCTGTTCTCCCCAGGTCTTTCAGGTCCTCCAGGTCAACCAGGGACCCCAGGTATCGGAGGTGGAGGCCAGCCCGGTTTACCAGGCTACCCAGGAGAGAGGGGCCAGAAGGGAGACGAGGGCCAGCCAGCCATCTCCATCCCTGGGAACCCAGGACGAGGTGGCGCCCCTGGTCTGCAGGGACCTCCAGGACCTCCTGGGCCCCCAGGGGTCTCCAATGGGGGTATTAACTGTATAGGAGGGGCCCCCGGGTTACCAGGACAACAAGGCAATATAGGATTCCAAGGAGAGACCGGACAGAAAGGTGGGTCGAGAGCGAGAAAGTATCATTGAGTACCTCAAGTTGAAGGCCGACCGGAGTACCCCGAACTTCAATGAGAGGGGCCAGTCATTCTCCCTTAGCTAAATGGCCGATATTCTATTGATATAATTGTGGTGTTCTCTGTTGTTTACTTCCAGAGTATTGTCATAGTAACATGGACAATAATTAACTAATGTCAGCGCTGGGTAGGTTACTTTCTAAATGTAATCTGTTACAGTTACTAGTTACCTGTCCAAAATTGTAATCAGTAATGTAACTTTTGGATTACCCAAACTCAGTAACGTAACCTGATTACATTCAGTTACTTTTAGATTACTTTCCCCTTAAGAGGCATTAGAAGAAGAATCAAATGTATGTTACCAATTGAACGACATCTATTGCAGGATAAATCAATGTTAAAGTTTCCTAGCTGGCCATACATGGATGTTACATTTTACGTGTAGGCTTCTTCTAACCCATCGCTTTCTACAACATATAAATAATATGATTAATTTATATCTGTACATTAATATATTTCATTTATAACTCCAAAAATTGCCCTTTTTAAGTCTATCAAAAGTGAGCGAGTTTGATCATGTGTCCATTATCAGCATGAATTAGATCAATAAAAGGCCCATTTGTATTCAATAGGCGGGCATTTGACTGGCTGTCCACTGGTTTCAAAAACAATGATTGATTAGCAGTTTAAACTTCTTGAATTCAACCATTATTGGGTTCAAATAAACATTTATATTTCTGCCATCCACATCAACCACAAACCGTAAGACACAAATAGCTAAATAAGGACGAGAGCAGTGGTGTAATCTACATATCGCCGTAGATTAAACCACTGCTGTCTTACCTCCAAGTCTTTATTCAAGTTGGATAACCTTTGGATGCGGACAGCAGTCGCACCATTGGAAGACATAGCTTGGACTGTGGCCTACAAAAGCTTATCCCTGCTTTTGTCCTGTGATCTATAGTGGTTTTAATAGTGGTCTCATAGGGGTCTCTGAGTTGTGGTCAGACTTGCTCAGGTGGAACAAATTTAAACTAGCTCAATTTTTCAATGCTGATTTGAATGTCATTGAGAAAACAGACAAGTGTCAAAGATTTATTTTATCAAACATCCTTTCTGAATTTAAAAGTAATCCTCGATGTAATCATCTAGTTTTTCAAAAGTATCTGTAATCTGATTACAATATTTTAGCTGGTAAAGTAACGGATTACAGTTAGTTTTTTGTTGTAATCCCTTACATGTAACAGATGACATGTAATCTACATGTAACAGATTACCAGTAATCTGTTACTCCCCAACCCTGACTCATGTATTATTGATGTTGATGCCAAAACGGGGACTGTGTCTGACATCCATGTCTGTCCGTCTGTGTTTCAGGTGAGAAGGGAGACACCTGCGTTAACTGTTTCTCCAGAGGCAACAGTGTCCCTGGAGCACGAGGCCCTCCCGGACCTCCTGGGTTCCCAGGTAAGACTGCACCCCTCTCACCTGGTCACTTATCTCTCTACCTGGTTCTGTATATCCTCACCTGGTAGGACCAAGTAGAGAGGAGATAACAGACAGCTGATTTGTCAATGTGCAGGCCACCGTAACACAATACTTAACACCTCTCTCTCATCCTTCTCTCCTCTCTCCTCTCACCTCCTCGTCTCCCTCTCTCCTCCCTCTCTCCTCCACCCTCAGGTGGACCTGGAGGACCAGGGGCTAAAGGTGACAGAGGATTCCCAGGCGGCCCAGGGCCCTCAGGTTCTTCTGTAAGTACTTATTGCTTTTAATTTCCTACTTCCTGTTTTCAAACCCCCACTTCCTGTTTTCAAACCCCCACTTCCTGTTTTCAAACCCACACATTTCTAGGTACTAATGTTTTGAATGGTATTATTGTTCAACATAAGAACATTGGATTTAGCCCCACCGAGGTCATATTGACACTGGTCTGAAACTGGTCTGAAACTGGGTCTATACAGAATAACTTTATAGTAGGCTTTCCTAGAGGCTGACTGACTCATTTAGGGCCTGTTTCCTGGAGACCAATTAGAGAATCTCCATTGAAAATGCTTTTTAGTCTTGGATTAGGCTTAATCCGTGTCCTGGAAACTGTCCCTAAGTGTCTATAATAGCCTTGATAGAGTATCTAACTGACCCCTCCATCCTTCCATCTCTCTTTCCTCTATCCCGCTCTCTCCCCCAGGGTTTGCCCGGTCCCCAGGGTGCTCCTGGTTTCCCAGGAGAGAAGGGTGACCCAGGTGAGACTACCGCTGTGAATGGGGTGAGCGGAGACAAGGGAGACACAGGGTTTCCAGGACCCGCTGGCCTGCCTGGTCTGGACGGAAGACCTGGTCGCGATGGAGGTCCTGGAGCTCCTGGAGCCAAAGGATCATCTGTGAGTAGCAATGTTTTCCTCTCTCTCCCCTTCATCCCTCCAGTTATCATCCCTCCCTCCCTTCATCCATCCAACCGTTCTTCACTCCCGCCATTTCTCCTTTACTCTATCCCTCTTTCCATCCATCCATCCCCTTTACTCTATCCCTCTTTCCATCCATCCATCCCCTTTACTCTATCCCTCTTTCCATCCATCCATCCATCCATCCATCCATCCCCTTTACTCTATCCCTCTTTCCATCCATCCATCCATCCATCCATCCATCCCCTTTAATCTATCCCTCTTTCCATCCATCCATCCCCTTTACTCTATCCCTCTTTCCATCCATTCATCCATCCCCTTATATGTATCCCTCCATCTCTATCCCTCCATCCAACCATCCATCCATCTTTCCATTCATTCATCCATCCGTCGCTTCAGCTTTTCTCTTTCCCTCCATCCCTACCCCTACCTAGAGGTTAGAGCATTGGGCCAGTAACCAAAAGGTTACTAGATTGAATCCCCAAGCTGACAAGGTAAACATCTGTCATTCTGCCCCTGAGCAAGGCAGTTAATCCACTGTTTCCCAGACGCCGAAGATGTGGATGTCGATTATGGCAGTCCCCCGCACATTTCAGTTAAATACATTCAGTTGTACAACTGCCTAGGTATCCCCCTTTCCCTTACCTCTATCCCTCTATCCCTCCATCCAACCATCCATCCATCTCTCCCACAACATAGCATTCTATATTACTCTCTCTCTCTCTCTCTCTCTCTCTCTCTCTCTCTCTCTCTCACACACACACACTCTCTGCAGGGATCTCTATTAGTGAAGGGTGAGCGAGGACCTCCAGGTGAGCCCGGTTTGCAGGGTCTCCCAGGTGACAGGGGTGCCACCGGATCCGCAGGCTTCGGCCCCCAGGGGCCCCCCGGAGAGAAGGGTGTCCAAGGTGTCTCAGGGAGAACAGGAACACCTGGAGCACCAGGTGAGATACGTTGGTTGATATTCTTGAAGACCAGAGATGTAGCAACTAAAATGTTGATAAAAGTGAGAAACATTAACATAAGATGTCCAGGGATGTTGTTAGTTGTTTTTGTTATCATACTTTTGCCATTAGTTTTGTCTGGCATCAACGACTACAACTGGTTACCATTAGATTTGTCTGGCATCGACGACTACAACTGGTTACCATTAGATTTGTCTGGCATCGACGACTACAACTGGTTACTATTAGATTTGCCTGACATTGATGTCAACAACTGGTTACCATTATCTTTGCCTGACATTGATGTCAACAACTGGTTACCATTAGATTTGTCTGGCATCGACAACTACAACTGGTTACCATTATCTTTGCCTGACATTGATGTCAACAACTGGTTACCATTATCTTTGCCTGACATTGATGTCAACAACTGGTTACCATTATCTTTGCCTGACATCGATGACAACAACTGGTTACCATTATCTTTGCCTGACATCGATGACAACAACTGGTTACCATTATCTTTGCCTGACATCGAGGACAACAACTGGTTACCATTATCTTTGCCTGACATCGACGACTACAACTGGTTACCATTATCTTTGCCTGACATCGAGGACAACAACTGGTTACCATTATCTTTGCCTGACATCGACGACTACAACTGGTTACCATTATCTTTGCCTGACATCGAGGACAACAACTGGTTACCATTATCTTTGCCTGACATCGACGACTACAACTGGTTACCATTATCTTTGCCTGACATCGACGACTACAACTGGTTACCATTATCTTTGCCTGACATTGATGTCAACGACTAGTTACCATTATCTTTGCCTGACATCGACGACTACAACTGGTTACCATTATCTTTGCCTGACATCGACGACTACAACTGCTGTGCTTCTATGACTACAACTCTTGTACCCCAACTCCCTAATCTCTGACCCTTGACCTCTGACCTGTAGGAGGTAAAGGGGAGCCGGGTCAGACGGTAGCAGAGAAGGGCCTCCCAGGACCCCGAGGACAGGATGGAGACCCCGGTCTACCTGGAAACCCAGGTAGATAACACCTGTACCTGCACAGGTCTACACTTACCTGGATGGATAGAACTGGTAGTTTAGCTTTCATCCAGAATGAGGATGGAGGTAACAGACAGATGTTTGGTGTTGTTTGGGGGAATATTTGATGTAATTCTATGAGGTATACACACTAGTGAACTGTTTAGTAGTAGTGTTGTAAATGTTTGCCAAAACTAAGTCTTCACTTCCTGGGGACAGGTAACCCCGGCGGGCCAGGACAGCCCGGTTTCCCCGGGTCACCAGGTCCCAAGGGTGATCCCGGCCTCTCTGGCATCGGACTGCCAGGACCCCCCGGAGCTAAAGGTAAACACTAAATACCTGGACAGGTACAGTCTCACCTTTATGGTTATAATACGAACTCCAAGGTCCAGTTTCCCAGACACAGATTAAGCCTAGCCCTGGACTAAGAAGCGTTTTCAATGAAGAATCTCTATTGAACATGCTTTTTGGTCTAGGACTAGGCTTAAGGCCCTGACAGATGCACAGGATGGAACAGCCACAAGGTCACTCTTAGCACCATAGCACAGAGTTATTTTTGTTTTTTACAGAAGTGCCAAATAGATTAGTATACTTTTATCATTATCACTGACCTGTCATCTCACCTGTCCATGCCTGCAGGATTCCCTGGCTCACCTGGTTTGCCAGGTGGTCCCGGAGGTCCAGGTAGACCAGGTGTGGACGGGTTCCCCGGACAGCCAGGTGCACCTGGAGCTAAGGTACAACCCCACTACTGTAGATACAGACTAACTCTACTACTATAGATACAGACTAACTCTACTACTATAGATACAGACTAACTCTACTACTATAGATACAGACTAACTCTACTACTATAGATACAGACTAACTCTACTACTATAGATACAGACTAACTCTACTGCTATAGATACAGACTAACTCTACTACTATAGATACAGACTAACTCTACTACTATAGATACAGACTAACTCTACTACTATAGATACAGACTAACTCTACTACTATAGATACAGACTAACTCTACTACTTTAGAGACAGACAACCAGGTGGACCCAGAGTTAAGTTGCTTACCACATCCCCACTACTATATATGGACTTAATTACAGTCATTTCCATGTACAGCTATGAGTATTCAAACTAGATAACATAGGATCAAGTGAAGGGTAACAGCAAGTTTAGACCTAGTTATCTGACAGACACAGTTGACTCTGTCAACATTTGTCTGTGTTTGTATATTCATTGCAGTTTTTCTTTGTCTGTGTGTGATAGGGAGAGCCAGGCTTCGGGCTGTCAGGTCCCCAGGGCTCACCAGGCTTCCCCGGAGATAAAGGATTACCTGGACCCAAAGGAGACTCTGGTTTCCCTGGCAACCCCGGCTTGCCAGGACGATCCGGCTTTGACGGCGGCCCTGGTGCCAAAGGTACGGTTCCAACTTCTGATGGCGTGGTCGGCTGGAGTTTGGCGCTTAGAAACGCTGACGTTGTGGGTTTGATTCCCACACCGGTCACCTAATGTATACTGACTAAGTCTGTGTCAGTGGTTTCGAATTAGTCATTTTTAAGATGGCTATGTTATTATATAGTCTCTTCATACTTCAACAATATCATACTATAATCTAGGCAAATTCTTTCTGTGATGATTTTTCCAGACACAGATTAAGCATCGTTCTAGACCTACAGCATGCTCAACATTATACTTAGTCCAGATATAGAGTATTTTATTAGTTAGCTAGTTAGTTGGTATTGCTATATTGTGTGGTCTGTACCTGTCTGTCTGTCTGTCTCCCAGGTGACTCTGGTATCCCTGGTAGAACCGGAGATCGTGGCCCTCAAGGATCACCCTCCATCGGCTCTCAGGGTGTCCCCGGCCCTGTCGGACCCCCAGGACCTATTGGTGCTCCAGGTAAGCCTTATAACAACAAACAGAACAGAGCTGACTTGTGACTAGCTGATTGATGAGAGATCGATAGTGTTTCAGTCTGATATAGAGATTAAGATTGCTAGCATTGATTGAGATTTGAGATTGATAGAGATGAATTCTGATAGATATATTGATTGATAGTGTTTGAGTCTGATATTGAGATTAAGATTGCTAGCATTGATTGAGATTTGAGATTGATAGAGATGAATTCTGATAGATATATTGATTGGAGATTGAGTGATAGAATTTGATTGGGAATTGGTGTCATTTACATGTGGTTGCAGCAGACCTTCTAGTATCACCATATTGTAGATGCAATGCTAAGAATTGTTATCATATTAAACAGAAGGAAAAGCCATGTAATATGTAGATCTATGCTGCATTTTAAAATACATAGTGAAACTGTTGTTTTTACCAGGGTGTCTTGTGTTTTGAGATGACTGAATATGTCCAGAATGGATTCACACAGTCACACAGTGTTATGTGCATGGTCACCCTAAGGACTCTTATATTAATGTTAATGATGTATCTCAGTGGGCTGGCTATGTGGTTCAAGCTATGTTGTCACACTAGTTATTAAGCAGGTAACGCCACCCCACTGCAAGGCTTTTGAGCACCAAAGGGTTTGCAAACAGTTTGTAAGTGGTTCACCTGTAAAGGGTTTATTTGTTAAGCACTAAATGATGTTAACATGGCGATAGCATGTCTCTATGGGAGATCCTGTCTCAGACAGACGCATTGTCAGTCAGCGACGGTAACCGTACCCTGATCTTGGGAGTTCACTCTTTCTTCGTCTTCTCACCTCACAACAATCTTTTTCTATTCTTCTTTTGTGTGTTGTCGATGTCTCTTTGGCGAATTCCACTTGTGTAGCTGTCAGCTATCACCCACCCACAACTTTCATGTATTTGTTCTCCTCACTCTTAAACACAATGTACCTTTTCTGGTTCAAGCCAAAACCTCACGAATCACTTCACACTGTCCTCTCCCTGGCTAGTACACAGAACAACTTATGAACCAGTCCCCTCCACCCAGGGCTCAGTTCTGAAGGCTTTTTCCTCATGTATGTCATGTTGGATAGACCTAGAGTATCACCCCCCCTTCCCCACATCTCTTTCTCACTCTCCGATCCACTCCATCCTTCCATCAGCTCCATTTTGAACATTTGCCCTGCTTACCTGCCGCTCTCTGAACTTTGACCTCAAGGCGAGAAAGGTATTGTATCGCAGCCTATCTGAACTAAAGTCTCTTTTTGGCAGCTGATTGGTTAATTGGTACTGTATTTCTGTGTGATTGGTTGATTGGTTTAGGGACTGTACTTCTGTTCTGCATGACATTACTCCAGCTATGAGGTAATGATATACAATTAGGTTATTTTATTCTGGACTGACATATGTGACCTTTACAATGTGTTGAATAGTCATTAGATTCCACTAGCACTGCAAGTCAAACTCAAAAAGCTTTATTGTCCTTCAAGACAGAATTTTTTGTTGTTGTTGCATTTGACAAAATGTACTTTCTGTGATGTCATAGATGAGGGACGGATGCTGATCAGAAAGTGAGAATCTGTCCTGACACTGTCCTTGATTCTCGGCATTGCAGGATACTCAGGCAACAATGGAGAGAAGGGAGACCCCGGTCTTCCTGGCCCAGGCATTACAGGGTTGCCAGGAGACAGAGGAAGTCCCGGTTTCCCCGGCAGCCCCGGGGGAGTTGGACCTCAGGGTAACCCCGGTGGCCCTGGCCGCGATGGAATACCTGGCCTGCCTGGTAAGATAACGTCATTTCTGATCTATGGCAGTGTTTACCCAGGACCCCAAATCTGATATTTTGTTCAATTATTGGATCAGATCTTTTGCCAATAATTAGGCAAAAGATCAGAATCAGAGTTTACACAGACAGCCCAATTCGGATCTTTTGACCAATTAATGGCAAAAAATCGGATCTGATTGGTCAAAAGACCAATTAGTGGCATAAGATCAGAATTGGGCTGCCTGGGTAAACACAGCCTATATTGTCTGTTTCAGTCTCTGTCTGATTATCAATCTCTATCTGTGTTATGTATGTACGGATGGCCCAGTAAGATATTATTTTCAGTTTGACATCTCTGACTGACTATTTTACACGTCATGCTTGCTATTCTCCGACTACATCTTAAATGGAATCCATTTCCCTTTATAGTGCACTACTTTTGATAAGAGCCCTTGTCAAAGGTAGTGGGAATAGGCTGTCATTAGGGACGCATGCTCTGACTTCCAGTAAAGACCCAAAGTAACCTGTGTTGATGGGAGGAGGCCAGTCAGAAGATGTGTAATCTGTGTTGATGGGAGGAGGCCAGTCAGATTATATGTAATCTGTGTTGATGGGAGGAGGCCAGTCAGATTATGTGTAATCTGTGTTGATGGGAGGAGGCCAGTCAGATGATGTGTAATCTGTGTTGATGAGAGGAGGCCAGTCAGAAGATGTGTAATCTGTGTTGATGAGAGGAGGCCAGTCAGATGATGTGTAACCTGTGTTGATGGGAGGAGGCCAGTCACAAGATATGTAATCTGTGTTGATGAGAGGAGGCCAGTCAGATGATGTGTAACCTGTGTTGATGGGAGGAGGCCAGTCAGATGATGTGTAACCTGGTAATCTGTGTTGATGGGAGGAGGCCAGTCAGATGATGGGTAACCTGGTAACCTGTGTTGATGGGAGGAGGCCAGTCAGATGATGTGTAACCTGGTAATCTGTGTTGATGGGAGGAGGCCAGTCAGAAGATGTGTAACCTGTGTTGATGGGAGGAGGCCAGTCAGATGATGTGTAACCTGTGTTGATGGGAGGAGGCTAGTCAGAAGATGTCTAACCTGTGTTGATGGGAGGAGGCCAGTCAGAAGATGTGTAACCTGTGTTGATGGAAGGAGGCCAGTCAGAAGATGTGTAACCTGTGTTGATGGGAGGAGGCCAGTCAGATGATGTGTAACCTGTGTTGATGGAAGGAGGCCAGTCAGAAGATGTGTAACCTGTGTTGATGGGAGGAGGCCAGTCAGATGATGTGTAACCTGTGTTGATGGAAGGAGGCCAGTCAGATGATGTGTAACCTGTGTTGATGGAAGGAGGCCAGTCAGATGATGTGTAACCTGTGTTGATGGGAGGAGGCCAGTCAGATGATGTGTAACCTGTGTTGATGGGAGGAGGCCAGTCAGATGATGTGTAACCTGTGTTGATGGGAGGAGGCCAGTCAGAAGATGTGTAACCTGTGTTGATGGGAGGAGGCCAGTCAGATGATGTGTAACCTGTGTTGATGGAAGGAGGCCAGTCAGATGATGTGTAACCTGGTAATCTGTGTTGATGGGAGGAGGCCAGTCAGATGATGTGTAACCTGTGTTGATGGAAGGAGGCCAGTCAGAAGATGTGTAACCTGTGTTGATGGGAGGAGGCCAGTCAGATGATGTGTAACCTGTGTTGATGGAAGGAGGCCAGTCAGATGATGTGTAACCTGTGTTGATGGAAGGAGGCCAGTCAGATGATGTGTAACCTGTGTTGATGGGAGGAGGCCAGTCAGATGATGTGTAACCTGTGTTGATGGGAGGAGGCCAGTCAGATGATGTGTAACCTGTGTTGATGGGAGGAGGCCAGTCAGATGATGTGTAACCTGTGTTGATGGGAGGAGGCCAGTCAGAAGATGTGTAACCTGTGTTGATGGGAGGAGGCCAGTCAGAAGATGTGTTGATGGGAGGAGGCCAGTCAGATGATGTGTAACCTGTGTTGATGGGAGGAGGCCAGTCAGATGATGTGTAACCTGTGTTGATGGGAGGAGGCCAGTCAGATGATGTGTAACCTGTGTTGATGGGAGGAGGCCAGTCAGATGATGTGTAACCTGTGTTGATGGGAGGAGGCCAGTCAGAAGATGTGTAACCTGTGTTGATGGGAGGAGGCCAGTCAGAAGATGTGTAACCTGTGTTGATGGGAGGAGGCCAGTCAGAAGATGTGTAACCTGTGTTGATGGGAGGAGGCCAGTCAGAAGATGTGTAGCCTGTGTTGATGGGAGGAGGCCAGTCAGAAGATGTGTAACCTGTGTTGATGGGAGGAGGCCAGTCAGAAGATGTGTAGCCTGTGTTGATGGGAGGAGGCCAGTCAGAAGATGTGTAGCCTGTCTCCTCTCTCTCTAGTTTGTTTTTATTTTCTGTTTGATGTGTTTGTCTGTCTACATATTATGCTTCTTGCTCCATCTTTGACTTCCAGAAAAGTCCCCAACCTACCTCTCTGTCTTTCAACAGGTGGTAAAGGAGACATGGGTGTAATGGGAACTCCTGGATCTCTGGGAACCCCTGGCAACCCCGGAGGGCCCGGCTTCCCTGGACCTAAAGGCAGCTACACACACACACACACATGCACACACACACAAGCACACACCTAAAGGGACTGCTACTATATAGACCATGGAGTCGTAGGACAGCAGTCGCAATGGATCCACATATGACCAAGATCACACAGATGCAGGTCTTACAATCAAACAAACTAGTCCTAAACATCTGCTGCATTAGCTATAAGGAACCCCCACACACACATAAACACACATGTGTTAGTAATGTATGTGTCTCGGGTAATAGACCCTCTGACCCTGAGTGTCTCCTTCCTCCAGGTGACGATGGTTTCCCAGGGCGACCAGGTGGAACCGGCAGTCCAGGTCTGAAAGGAGACAGGGGAGACCCCGGTCTCGTAGGACTCCCCGGGCCCAGCAACTCTCCCCCTTCAATCAAGGGAGCCAAAGGAGATGCAGGAGAACCAGGTACGTCTGTTTGTTGGTCAGTCTTTCTATCTATCTATCTATCTATCTGCCATGATCATAATGACTATAAAATGCAGGATTTGAGTAAATAAAATGGTGCCCAAAATGGTGCTCCGCTGGCCACTCCCATCACAAATCTAAGCACCTGCAAGCGTTATGAATGTCAAAGTTCTCCCCAGTGTAGAAGGAAGTCTTACACTCAGCAAGGATGGATGCCCAGCTCTTGTTTGATATGTTTACTGCTATTACTGAAACATGTCTAACCATCCTGTCTCTGTGCTGTGTAGGTTTGCGAGGTCAGCCGGGTCAGAAGGGTATTTCCGGTCTCCCTGGAGACGCTGGTATACCAGGACAGGATGGAAGACCTGGGTTACCTGGACCTCAAGGTATTGTGAAGTCATCCAATAGTACATTCATCCTATAGTACAGTCATCCTATAATACAGTCATCCTATAATAGTCATCCTATAATAGTCATCCTATAGTACAGTCATCCTGTAGTACAGTCATCCTGTAGTACAGTCATCCTATTGTAAAGTCATCCTATAATACAGTCATCCTATAATAGTCATCCTATAATAGTCATCCTATAGTACAGTCATCCTATAGTACAGCCATCCTGTAGTAAAGTCATCCTGTAGTATAGTCATCCTATAGTATAGTCATCCTATAGTAAAGTCATCCTGTAGTAAAGTCATCCTATAGTAAAGTCATCCTATAGTAAAGTCATCCGATAGTAAAGTCATCCTATAATAGTCATCCTATTGTAATCATCCTCTAATAGTCATCCTATTGTAGTCATCCTATTGTAGTCATCCTATTGTAGTCATCCTATAGTAGTCATCCTATAATAGTCATCCTATAATAGTCATCATATAGTACAGTCATCATATAGTACAGTCATCCTATTGTAGTCATCCTATTGTAGTCATCCTATTGTAGTCATCCTATAATAGTCATCCTATAATAGTCATCCTATAATAGTCATCCTATAGTACAGTCATCCTATAGTACAGTCATCATATAGTACAGTCATCCTATAGTACAGTCATCCTATAGTACAGTCATCATATAGTACAGTACAGTCATCATATAGTACAGTCATCATATAGTACAGTCATCATATAATACAGTCATCCTTCCTATCTTACTTGATAATGTTTCCTGTTGACTTCAATGTGCCGTTCAGATATAATTATTTCATTATTAGTGTCTTGCATCTTCAGAAATGCCTAACCAACATGGGCTTATAAAATACATATGTCTAAAGTTGTCATTGAGCACCAGAATGTTCTCCATAACGTCCTCTACTGAACAGTCACTCCTAACATTCTCTTTCCGTTGTGCTCAGGTCCCAAAAGAGACCTCTAATGTCATGTATTGATTATTTACCATTCTTTACGTAATATCTTCAGGTCCCAAAGGAGACATGGGTATCCCTGGAGGATCAGGCTCACCAGGAAGCCAAGGACTTAAAGGCAACATGGGAGAGATGGGCTTCCCAGGTGGGTGTCATCCAGCTGATAACCTCATATCCCCACTATCATCATCACCATCACGTTCTATACCCTCATACCATCACCATCATGTTCTATAACCTCATACCATCACCATCATGTTCTATAACCTCATACCATCACCATCATGTTCTATAACCTCATACCATCACCATCATGTTCTATAACCTCATACCATCACCATCATGTTCTATAACCTCATATCATCACCATCGTGTTCTATAACCTCATATCATCACCATCACATTCTATAACCTCATATCATCACCATCATCACCATGTTCTATAACCTCATAGCATCACTGTCATGTTATATAACCTCATTTCATCACCATCATCACCATGTTCTATAACCTCATATCATCACCATCATGTTTTATAACCTCATTTCATCACCATCATGTTCTATAACCTCATATCATCACCATCATTTTCTATAACCTCATATCATCACCATCATGTTCTATAACCTCATTTCATCACCATCATGTTCTATAACCTCATATCATCACCATCACCATCATGTTCTATAACCTCATATAATCACCATCACCATCATGTTGTATAACCTCATATCATCACTGTCATGTTATATAACCTCATATCATCATCATCACCATCATGTTCTATAACCTCATATCATCACCATCATGTTCTATAACCTCATATCATCACCATCATGTTCTATAACCTCATACCATCACCGTCATGTTCTATAACCTCATATCATCATCATCACAATCATGTTCTATAACCTCATATCATCACCATCACCATCATGTTCTATGACCTCATATCATCACCATCATGTTGTATAACCTCATATCATCACTGTCATGTTATATAACCTCATATCATCATCATCATCATCACCATCATGTTGTATAACCTCATATCATCACTGTCATGTTCTATAACCTCATATCATCACCATCATGTTCTATAACCTCATATCATCACCATCACCATCATGTTGTATAACCTCATATCATCACCATCATGTTGTATAACCTCATATCATCACCATCATGTTCTATAACCTCTTATCATCACCATCACCATCATGTTGTATAACCTCATATCATCACTGTCATGTTATATAACCTCATATCATCATCATCAACATCATGTTCTATAACCTCATCATCATCACCATCATGTTCTATAACCTCATATCATCACCATCGTTTTCTATAAACTCATATCATCACCATCATGTTCTATAACCTCATATCATCACCATCACCATCATGTTGTATAACCTCATATCATCACTGTCATGTTATATAACCTCATATCATCATCATCATCACCATCATGTTCTATAACCTCATATCATCACCATCATGTTCTATAACCTCATATCATCACCATCATGTTCTATAACCTCATATCATCACCATCACATCATGTTCTATAACCTCATATCATCACCATCATGTTGTATAACCTCATATCATCACTGTCATGTTATATAACCTCATATCATCACCATCACCATCATGTTCTATAACCTCTCATCATCACCATCATGTTCTATAACCTCATATCATCACCATCATTTTCTATAACCTCACATCATCACCATGTTATATAACCTCATATCATCACCATGTTCTATAACCTCATATCATCACCATCACCATCATGTTCTATAACTCTATATCATCACCATCATGTTCTATAACCTCATATCATCACCATCATCACCATGTTCTATAACCTCATATCATCACCATCACCATCATGTTCTATAACCTCATATCATCACCATCATGTTCTATAACCTCATACCATCACCATCATGTTCTATGACCTCATATCATCACTGTCATGTTATATGACCTCATACCATCACCATCATGTTCTATGACCTCATATCATCACCATCACCATCATGTTCTATAACCTCATATCATCACCATCACCATCATGTTCTATAACCTCATATCATCATCACCATCATGTTCTATAACCTCATATCATCACCATCATGTTCTATAACCTCATACCATCACCATCATGTTCTATGACCTCATATCATCACTGTCATGTTATATGACCTCATACCATCACCATCATGTTCTATGACCTCATATCATCACCATCACCATCATGTTCTATAACCTCATATCATCACCATCACCATCATGTTCTATAACCTCATATCATCACCATCATTTTCTATAACCTCATATCATCACCATAACCATCATGTTCTATAACCTCATATCATCACCATCACCATCATGTTCTATAACCTCATATCATCACCATCATGTTCTATAACCTCATATCATCACCATCATGTTCTATAACCTCATATCATCACCATCATGTTCTATAACCTCATATCATCACCATCATGTTCTATAACCTCATATCATCGCCATCACCATCATGTTGTATAACCTCATATCATCACTGTCATGTTATATAACCTCATATCATCATCATCACCATCATGTTCTATAACCTCATCATCATCATCACCATCATGTTCTATAACCTCATATCATCACCATCATGTTCTATAACCTCATATCATCACCATCACCATCATGTTGTATAACCTCATATCATCACTGTCATGTTATATAACCTCATATCATCATCATCATCACCATCATGTTCTATAACCTCATATCATCACCATCATGTTCTATAACCTCATATCATCACCATCATGTTCTATAACCTCTCATCATCACCATCATGTTCTATAACCTCATATCATCACCATCATTTTCTATAACCTCACATCATCACCATGTTCTATAACCTCATATCATCACCATGTTCTATAACCTCATATCATCACCATCATGTTATATAACTCTATATCATCACCATGTTCTATAACCTCATATCATCACCATCATGTTCTATAACTCTATATCATCACCATCATGTTCTATAACCTCATATCATCACCATCATGTTATATAACCTCATACCATCACCATCACCATCATGTTCTATAACCTCATATCATCACCATCATGTTCTATAACCTCATATCATCACCATCATGTTCTATAACCTCATATCATCACCATCATGTTCTATAACCTCTCATCATCACCATCATGTTCTATAACCTCATATCATCACCATCATTTTCTATAACCTCACATCATCACCATGTTCTATAACCTCATATCATCACCATCATGTTGTATAACCTCATATCATCACCATCATGTTGTATAACCTCATATCATCACCATCATGTTCTATAACCTCATATCATCACCATCATGTTATATAACCTCATATCATCACCATCACCATCATGTTGTATAACCTCATATCATCACCATCACCATCATGTTGTATAACCTCATATCATCACCATCATGTTCTATAACCTCATATCATCACCATCATGTTATATAACCTCATATCATCACCATCACCATCATGTTCTATAACCTCATACCATCACCATCATGTTCTATGACCTCATATCATCACTGTCATGTTATATGACCTCATACCATCACCATCATGTTCTATGACCTCATATCATCACCATCACCATCATGTTCTATAACCTCATATCATCACCATCACCATCATGTTCTATAACCTCATATCATCATCACCATCATGTTCTATAACCTCATATCATCACCATCATGTTCTATAACCTCATACCATCACCATCATGTTCTATGACCTCATATCATCACTGTCATGTTATATGACCTCATACCATCACCATCATGTTCTATGACCTCATATCATCACCATCACCATCATGTTCTATAACCTCATATCATCACCATCACCATCATGTTCTATAACCTCATATCATCACCATCATTTTCTATAACCTCATATCATCACCATCACCATCATGTTCTATAACCTCATATCATCACCATCACCATCATGTTCTATAACCTCATATCATCACCATCATTTTCTATAACCTCATATCATCACCATCACCATCATGTTCTATAACCTCATATCATCACCATCATGTTCTATAACCTCATACCATCACCATCATGTTCTATGACCTCATATCATCACCATCACCATCATGTTCTATAACCTCATATCATCACCATCACCATCATGTTCTATAACCTCATATCATCATCACCATCATGTTCTATAACCTCATATCATCACCATCATGTTCTATGACCTCATATCATCACTGTCATGTTATATGACCTCATACCATCACCATCATGTTCTATGACCTCATATCATCACCATCACCATCATGTTCTATAACCTCATATCATCACCATCATTTTCTATAACCTCATATCATCACCATCACCATCATGTTCTATAACCTCATATCATCACCATCACCATCATGTTCTATAACCTCATATCATCACCATCATTTTCTATAACCTCATATCATCACCATCACCATCATGTTCTATAACCTCATATCATCACCATCATGTTCTATAACCTCATATCATCACCATCATGTTCTATAACCTCATCATCACCATCATGTTCTATAACCTCATATCATCACCATCACCATCATGTTGTATAACCTCATATCATCACTGTCATGTTATATAACCTCATATCATCATCATCACCATCATGTTCTATAACCTCATCATCATCATCACCATCATGTTCTATAACCTCATATCATCACCATCATTTTCTATAACCTCATATCATCACCATCATGTTCTATAACCTCATATCATCATCATCACCATCATGTTCTATAACCTCATATCATCACCATCACCATCATGTTGTATAACCTCATATCATCACTGTCATGTTCTATAACCTCATATCATCACCATCATTTTCTATAACCTCATATCATCACCATCATGTTCTATAACCTCATATCATCACCATCACCATCATGTTCTATAACCTCATATCATCACCATCATGTTCTATAACCTCATATAATCACCATCATGTTCTATAACCTCATATCATCACCATCATGTTCTATAACCTCACATCATCACCATGTTCTATAACCTCATATCATCACCATGTTCTTTAACCTCATATCATCACCATCATGTTCTATAACTCTATATCATCACCATCATGTTCTATAACCTCATATCATCACCATCATGTTATATAACCTCATATCATCACCATCACCATCATGTTCTATAACCTCATATCATCACCATCATGTTCTATAACCTCATATCATCACCATCATGTTCTATAACCTCATATCATCACCATCATGTTCTATAACCTCATATCATCACCATCATGTTCTATAACCTCATATCATCACCATCATGTTCTATAACCTCTCATCATCACCATCATGTTCTATAACCTCATATCATCACCATCATTTTCTATAACCTCACATCATCACCATGTTCTATAACCTCATATCATCACCATAATTTTCTATAACCTCATCATCATCACCATCATGTTCTATAACCTCATATCATCACCATCATGTTCTATAACCTCATATCATCACCATCATGTTCTATAACCTCATATCATCACCATCATGTTCTATAACCTCATATCATCACCATCATGTTCTATAACCTCATATCATCACCATCACCATCATGTTCTATAACCTCACATCATCACCATCACCATCATGTTCTATAACCTCATATCATCACCATCATTTTCTATAACCTCACATCATCACTGTCATGTTCTATAACCTCATATCATCACCATCACCATCATGTTCTATAACCTCACATCATCACCATCACCATCATGTTCTATAACCTCATATCATCACCATCATGTTCTATAACCTCATATCATCACCATCATGTTATATAACCTCACATCATCACCATCACCATCATGTTCTATAACCTCATATCATCACTGTCATGTTATATAACCTCATATCATCATCATCAACATCATGTTCTATAACCTCATATCATCACTGTCATGTTCTATAACCTCATATCATCACCATCACCATCATGTTCTATAACCTCATATCATCACCATCACCATCATGTTCTATAACCTCATATCATCACCATCACCATCATGTTCTATAACCTCATATCATCACCATCACCATCATGTTCTATAACCTCATATCATCACCATCACCATCATGTTCTATAACCTCATATCATCACTGTCATGTTTTATGACCTCATATCATCATCATCACCATCATGTTATATGACCTCATATCATCACCATCATGTTCTATAACCTCATATCATCATCATCACCATCATGTTATATAACCTCATATCATCACTGTCATGTTATATAACCTCATATCATCACCATGTTCTTTAACCTCATATCATCACCATCATGTTCTATAACTCTATATCATCACCATCATGTTCTATAACCTCATATCATCACCATCATGTTATATAACCTCATATCATCACCATCACCATCATGTTCTATAACCTCATATCATCACCATCATGTTCTATAACCTCATATCATCACCATCATGTTCTATAACCTCATATCATCACCATCATGTTCTATAACCTCATATCATCACCATCATGTTCTATAACCTCTCATCATCACCATCATGTTCTATAACCTCATATCATCACCATCATTTTCTATAACCTCACATCATCACCATGTTCTATAACCTCATATCATCACCATAATTTTCTATAACCTCATATCATCACCATCATGTTCTATAACCTCATATCATCACCATCATGTTCTATAACCTCATATCATCACCATCATGTTCTATAACCTCATATCATCACCATCATGTTCTATAACCTCATATCATCACCATCATGTTCTATAACCTCATATCATCACCATCACCATCATGTTCTATAACCTCACATCATCACCATCACCATCATGTTCTATAACCTCATATCATCACCATCATTTTCTATAACCTCACATCATCACTGTCATGTTCTATAACCTCATATCATCACCATCACCATCATGTTCTATAACCTCACATCATCACCATCACCATCATGTTCTATAACCTCATATCATCACCATCATGTTCTATAACCTCATATCATCACCATCATGTTATATAACCTCACATCATCACCATCACCATCATGTTCTATAACCTCATATCATCACTGTCATGTTATATAACCTCATATCATCATCATCAACATCATGTTCTATAACCTCATATCATCACTGTCATGTTCTATAACCTCATATCATCACCATCACCATCATGTTCTATAACCTCATATCATCACCATCACCATCATGTTCTATAACCTCATATCATCACCATCACCATCATGTTCTATAACCTCATATCATCACCATCACCATCATGTTCTATAACCTCATATCATCACCATCACCATCATGTTCTATAACCTCATATCATCACTGTCATGTTTTATGACCTCATATCATCATCATCACCATCATGTTATATGACCTCATATCATCACCATCATGTTCTATAACCTCATATCATCATCATCACCATCATGTTATATAACCTCATATCATCACTGTCATGTTATATAACCTCACATCATCACCATCATGTTCTATAACCTCATATCATCACCATCATGTTCTATAATTTCCCATATCCACTCTGCACCACCATGATATGTTTATTCTCTTGTCACTTTTATATTTTATTCACTAAAATGCAATAAATAATTATAAAATGTGTTTAAAGACCCCATAACCCCTTAGACTCGGCCATTCTCAACCATAACCCCTTAGACTCGGCCATTCTCAACCATAACCCCTTAGACTCGGCCATTCTCAACCATAACCCCTTAGACTCGGCCATTCTCAACCATAACCCCTTAGACTCGGCCATTCTCAACCATAACCCCTTAGACTCGTCCATTCTCAACCATAACCCCTTAGACTCGGCCATTCTCAACCATAACCCCTTAGACTCGGCCATTCTCAACCATCTAACACACTCCTGTTGATATAAACCCATTATGAATCAGTAGTTCTGTAGTTTAGTGATGAAAATAGTGCTGTCAGTGAACTGATTGATTAGTGCTGTCAGTGAACTGATTGATTAGTGTTTTCAGTGAACTGATTGATTAGTGTTTTCAGTGAACTGATTGATTAGTGTTTTCAGTGAACTGATTGATTAGTGTTTTCAGTGAACTGATTGATTAGTGTTTTCAGTGAACTGATTGATTAGTGTTGTCAGTGAACTGATTGATTAGTGTTTTCAGTGAACTGATTGATTAGTGTTTTCAGTGAACTGATTGATTAGTGTTTTCAGTGAACTGATTGATTAGTGTTGTCAGTGAACTGATTGATTAGTGTTGTCAGTGAACTGATTGATTAGTGTTGTCAGTGAACTGATTGATTAGTGTTGTCAGTGAACTGATTGATTAGTGTTGTCAGTGAACTGATTGATTAGTGTTTTCAGTGAACTGATTGATTAGTGTTGTCAGTGAACTGATTGATAGATGAATCATAGTTGGAGTGTTGTGAATGAACTCTATTTGGCCAACTGCGCTAATCTTATTGTCCATTTATGATGATGTCACAGGACCCACAGGAGCGAAAGGAACTCCAGGTCAGCTAGGTCGGTCGGGCGTGCCCGGTAGTTCAGGAGCACCAGGGTTCCCCGGAGCTAAAGGAGACCCAGGTTCCCCCGGATTTGGTGCCACAGGAGCTACAGGTCCCAAGGTACGGAAATGATTTTAGAACCATCTAGAACTGCATAGAACCACGGGTTCCTTTATGCTTGAATCTTTATCTCTCCAGGTTTAGATGAGTTATTTGAGTATTTTGTAGTGAACTGTCGACTCAATATGAATGAGATTTGTAATATATAGAAAAGTGAAATATTGATGATGTTGTTATCTTTATTATCAGTAGTTGTAGAGCTGTTAGTTGTAGAGCTGTTAGTTGTAGAGCTGTTAGTTGTAGAGCTGTTAGTTGTAGAGCTGTTAGTTGTAGAGCTGTTAGTTGTAGAGCTGTTAGTTGTAGAGCTGTTAGTTGTAGAGCTGTTAGTTGTAGAGCTGTTAGTTGTAGAGCTGTTAGTTGTAGAGCTGTTAGTTGTAGAGCTGTTAGTTGTAGAGCTGTTAGTTGTAGAGCTGTTAGTTGTAGAGCTGTTAGTTGTAGAGCTGTTAGTTGTAGAGCTGTTAGTTGTAGAGCTGTTAGTTGTAGAGCTGTTAGTTTTACTTTCAATATTAGAGAAATGACTGTTCTCTATAATGTAACTTTATTCCTCTCTCTCTCTCACACACACACACTCTCACACTCATACGCTCTCACACACTCTCACACTCATACGCTCTCACACACTCTCACACTCATACGCTCTCACACTCATACGCTCTCACACACTCTCACACTCATACGCTCTCACACTCATACGCTCTCACACACTCTCACACTCATACGCACACACTCTCACACTCATACGCACACACTCTCACACTCATACGCTCTCACACACTCTCACACACACACTCTCACACTCATACGCTCTCACACACTCTCACACACACACTCTCACACTCATACACTCTCACATACTCTCACACACAGGGTGAGCCTGGTCGGTCGGGATTCCCCGGACAAAATGGAGTGAAAGGAACTCCCGGAACACCAGGGCTTCCAGGGTTTCCCGGTGGCCCCGGAGCCAAAGGCGACCCCGGCCTCCCAGGATTCCAAGGTACGCTTCCGGTAACTAACGGTTCTGGTGCTAACCACCAGTGCTGGACAGTGGAAAAAACAGGAATAGTGTCTTCATGTAAAATCCATCTATCTGTGTCATTAAGTCTGTCCTTCTGTCTTTACGGTAATTCATTTAGGTTCTCCCGGTATTCCCGGGCCTAAGGGTCTGGACGGTACCCCTGGTAACCCCGGTCTCGCCGGAGGCCCTGGGCGACCGGGAGAGAATGGCCGTGCCGGATCACCTGGGTTCCCAGGCGACAAGGGTCAGGCAGGTCGCGACGGAATCCCTGGACCAGCGGGAGTCAAAGGAGACCAAGGTAGGTGGCGTAGTCACGCGAGAAAACTACATTACAAGTTGTGCGTGTCATGGTGATATTACGCAGAAAGACCATATACTTGTATAATGGTATGACTATTCTCTTTCAAATCTCTTTGAAAATGAAGATTCTTCCAAAATGTGTTATATAATAGTCTCACTCCTCTTGTTTTCCATGATCTTCTTCTCTTCCAGGTCTTTCTGGTTTCGGCGGCCCAGGTTCTCCTGGTCTCCCAGGGTCACCAGGTGAGAGTCACACTACTGGATTGTACCCACCATACAGACACCATACACACTGTACACACCGTACAGACACCACACATTCCATACACATCATACAGACACAATAAACACAGCATACACACACCACACACACCATGCACACCACAAAACTCTACTACTAATACTACTGCTACTGCTACTAATACTACTACTACCACCACCACTACTACTACTAATACTACTACTACCACCACCACTACTACTACTTCTACTACTACTACTTCTACTACTACTAATACTACAACGCTACATCGACCAACATCCTTCAATCAACACTTCTCCTCCACCCCACCAAATGTTCAATGTTTCAGGTTCTCTGTATTTATATTGTATATACTGTCTGTATAATGTTTGTATTCCATCTGTACTCTGTCTTTACAATTTGTCTATTGCTGGCAGCACCAATTCACTGAGTCAATTCACTGCTACTGCTGCTACTAATGCTATTGCTGGCAGCACCAATTCACTGAGTCAATTCACTTAGTCAATTTCCAGGTATGTGTAAAAATGTACTTGGCTATTTAAAGTGATTCTGATTCTGAAATGACCCTGTGTGGTTGCCGTCTGTCCCCTCCAGGTGCTAAGGGAGATTTTGGCGCCCCTGGTCTTCCAGGTAACCCTGGGTTCCCTGGTCAGAAGGGAGAGATGGGCTTCCCCGGCCAACCTGGGTCCCCCGGGAGCATCGGGCCCCCTGGTGCCACAGGTGTGGCCCTCCAGGGGCCCAAGGGTAACAGTGGATCCCCCGGCCCCCCTGGAAGAGGAGGTATATTTTGAATCGATCACTCCATCACCTGATAGCCAACGTTGCTACCTGGTTTTCTGGCCATTTTGAAGTGTAGAACCTCCTGGTTGGAGTGTATGTATGTATGTAATAGTTGGCAGCAATTACAGCCTTGAGTCTTCTTGGGTATGACGCTACAAGCTTGGCACATGGGAGTTTCTCCCATTCGTCTCTGCAGATCCTCTCAAGCTCTGTCAAGTTGGATGGGGAGTGTCGCTGCACAGCTATTTTCAGGTCTCTCCAGAGATGTTCAATCAGGTTCAAGGACATTCAGAGACTTGTCTTGAAGCCACTCCTGCATTTTCTTGGATGTGTGCTTCGTGTCGCTGTCAATTGGAAGGTGAACCTTCACTCCAGTCTGAGATCCTCAGCACTCTGGAGCAGGTTTTCATCAAGGATCTCTCTGTGCTTTGCTCTGTTAATCTTTTCCTGAATCCTGACTAGTCTCCCAGTCCCTGATGCTGAAAAACATCCCCACAGCATGATGCTGCCACCACCATGCTTCACCGTAGGGATGGTGCCAGGTTTCCTCCAGACGTGACGCTTGACATTCAGGCCAAAGACTTCAATCTTGGTTTCATCAGTGTGACTAAAAGGGGATTTCTATAGGTCTATAATCCTCTATGACAGCGGTATTCAACTCTGACCCTACGAGGTCTGGAGCCTGCCGGTTTTCTGTTCCACCCAATCATTAATTGCACCCACCTTGGTGTCCCAGGTCTAAATTTGTCCCTGATTAGAGGGGAACAATTAAAACACAAAGTGGATCTGGCTTCCAGGTCCAGAGTTGAGATTCAGGGGTCTATAGCATCCTATTCGATTTCCTCAAATCACTATCTCCTTCCCACCTATAACTGTACCAGAAAATACCTCCCAAAAGTATCTTAAATTAGAGATCTAGTTACACATACAGGTAACTGCCAAAATGAAGGAAACACCAACATGAAGTGTCTTAATAGGGAGTTGGGCCACCACACCACCACACCACAACCACACCACACCACCACAACCACAACCACAACCACAACCACAACCACAACCACACCACACCACACCACCACACCACACCAACCACACCACACCACCACACCACACCAACCACACCACACCAACCACACCACACCACCACACCCACGCCACACCACACCTCCACACCACCACACCAACCACACCAACCACACCACACCACACCCACACCACACCACACCACCACACCCACGCCACACCACACCACACCCACGCCACTCCACACCCACGCCACGCCACACCACACCACACCACACCACACCACACCACACCACCACCACACCACAGCCACACCAACCACACCACACCACACCAACCACACCACAGCCACACCACACCAACCACACCACAGCCACCACACCACAGCCACCACAAGCCAGAACAGCTTCTCTGCACCTTGGCCTCGATTCTACAAGTGTCTGGAGCTCAATCAGAAAGATGCAACAAATTCCATAATTTGGTGTTTTGTTTGACCTGTGGTGGAAACCGCCTCAGACGCCGCTCCAAACTCTCTCAGAAGTGTTAAGATCTGATGACTGTGACAGCCATTTCATATGGTTTACATCGTTGTTCAGGCTCATCAAACCATTCAATGACCGGTCGTGTCCTGTGGATGGCGGTATTGACCATCCTATGGGGGCATAGCCATGGTAGCCAAACTAATGGCCTGCCCAGCATTTTTATACATGACGCTAAGCATGATGGGATGTTGATTGCTTAAATAACTCAGGGATCACACCTGTGTTGAAGCACCTGCTTTCAATATACTTTGTATCCCTCATTCTCCATTATTTAGGTAGTTACCTGTATTTTCTTTACATGAATAATATTATATCAAGCATTATTGAG
This sequence comes from Oncorhynchus kisutch, assembly GCF_002021735.2. Taxonomy (NCBI): domain Eukaryota; kingdom Metazoa; phylum Chordata; class Actinopteri; order Salmoniformes; family Salmonidae; genus Oncorhynchus; species Oncorhynchus kisutch. The sequence continues at coordinate 12,109,602 of NC_034189.2, read as the reverse complement.
CCCAGTACTACTAGCCCAGCTCAGTGTGTGACTAGCGTCATCCCCATATAGTGTTGAGCGCGATGAAATGTACTTCCTGTTTCCTGTGGCTTGACTCCACCCCCTGTGGTGTGGCCCCACCCCCTCTGATGATACGCGTGTCAGTGACCAGGTCCCTCAAGTCAGAGTTCATGTACCCAGGCTTCTGTCCTACTGCATGTTGGTCTCCTGACCAAGAACAACATTTAGAACTCTTTCATCTCACTGTGACCCTGTTCTGGAAAACCAATCTAGAACCTTAGAACACACAGTGCAGTCAAAGTGTTGCCGAATGGTCTTGGATCTCTTGATTTTGATTTGATAAATTACTTTCTTCCCTTAATTTCTGATCATGCCTTTTTTAGTCCTGCTAATCTCAGTTTTCCTGGTCAGAGAACCTTAATTAAAAGGACTTTTGATAGAATGTTTTTGTATGTTTTGTCTTTAAATGTGGTAACAGACTGAGATTTTATAAAAACAAACCGTGTTTAGAAATAATCCAAACCTTTTTTAGCAACCACTGTTTCTGATGATCATTTGAATGAATCATATGTTAGTTATTAACACATAAACTTCTAACACTAAATACAGTAATTGTGTTCATCTTGGAATTGACTCATTTGTTGATTAAGTAGTTGATCGACATGAATTTAGCATTATGTAATGTAAGACAATATAGAGATGTTAGCATTTTCTCCATTATCATTAAATACTTTAAGAACTGACACTATTTAGCTTTCCCTTTCAAACTATTACAAATACTTCCGTTTCATCATATATGTACACAGCCAAACCCCAAGCAGGTATTAATTTAAATAATAGTGTTCTACAGTAACCATAGAGATGGATCAGATAGTGTTCTACAGTAACCATAGAGATGGATCAGATAGTGTTCTACAGTAACCATAGAGATGGATCAGATAGTGTTTAACAGTAACCATAGAGATGGGTCAGATAGTGTTCTACAGTAACCATAGAGATGGATCAGATAGTGTTCTACAGTAACCATAGAGATGGATCAGATCGTGTTCTACAGTAACCATAGAGATGGATCAGATAGTGTTCTACAGTAACCATAGAGATGGATCGGATAGTGTTCAACAGTAACCATAGAGATGGGTCAGATAGTGTTTAACAGTAATCATAGAGATGGATCAGATAGTTTTCTACAGTAACCATAGAGATGGATCAGATAGTTTTCTACAGTAACCATAGAGATGGATCAGATAGTGTTTAACAGTAACCATAGAGATGGGTCAGATAGTGTTCTACAGTAACCATAGAGATGGATCAGATAGTGTTCTACAGTAACCATAGAGATGGATCAGATAGTGTTCTACAGTAACCATAGAGATGGGTCAGATAGTGTTATACAGTAACCATAGAGATGGATCAGATAGTGTTCTACAGTAACCATAGAGATGGATCAGATAGTGTTTAACAGTAACCATAGAGATGGGTCAGATAGTGTTCTACAGTAACCATAGAGATGGATCAGATAGTGTTCTACAGTAACCATAGAGATGGATCAGATCGTGTTCTACAGTAACCATAGAGATGGATCAGATAGTGTTCTACAGTAACCATAGAGATGGATCGGATAGTGTTCTACCGTAACCATAGAGATTGATCAGATAGTGTTCAACAGTAACCATAGAGATGGATCAGATAGTGTTCTACAGTAACCATAGAGATGGATCAGATAGTGTTCTACAGTAACCATAGAGATGGATCAGATAGTGTTCTACAGTAACAGTAACACTAATATTGTTTTTTGTTATAATGTCAGGTTGAGTTGTTTGTTATCTCTGACCTCTGACCTCTGTGTGTGAAGGTCCTCCTGGCCCGGAGGGTCCTCGTGGCCTTGGGGGCAGCGGAGGGACCAAAGGTGAGAAGGGAATCCCTGGATCTTCCGGATCCCCTGGTTTCCCCGGAGCGAAGGGAGAATTGGGATTGCCCGGATTCCCAGTAAGGAACCAAACAACTTAGATCCATAGATATTGATAGCAGGATCAATTCCATTTCAATCATGGACCAAATTGCTTTCATTGATCCTCTCCTCTCAAATATAGATACTAACCCAGGGAAAGGGACTATGGGTCGGTTTGGGATTGTGTGAAGTAAATTAGAATTCCATCTGGGATTGTGATGTTACATAACCCATGACCTCTCCCCTATCACGTGACCAGGGTATTCCTGGCCCTCCTGGTGGCAGCGGGCTGAAGGGAGACATTGGACTTCCCGGCGTTCCCGGATTCCCAGGTAAACGAGTAACAGCATTATTACATACGTTTACATTAGCAATAGCATTGACATTATCAACACTGACGTTGACTCTCTCCACTCCTTCCCTCTCTCCTCCATCTCTCTCTTCACTACTTCCCTCTCCTTCTCTCCTCCCTCTCCCTCTCTCCTCCTTTTCCCTCTCTCCTCCCTCTCTCTCCACTCCTTCCCTCTCCCTCTCCCTCTCTCCTCCCCTCTCCCTCTCTCCTCCTTTTCCCTCTCTCCTCCCTCTCTCTCCACTCCTCCCCGCTCCCTCTCCTCCCCTCTCCCTCTCTCCTCCCTCTCCCTCTCTCCTCCCTCTCCCTCTCTCCTCCATCTCTCTTCACTCCTTCCCTCTCCTTCTCTCCTCCCTCTCTCCTCCTTTTCCCTCTCTCCTCCCTCTCTCTCTCCACTCCTCTCTCCCTTTTCCTCCCTCTCTCTCTCTCCTCCCTTACTCTCTCTACCTCTCTTTTTCCACTCCAGGACTAAAGGGAGAATCTGGAAGCCCTGGATCATCCGGTCTGCCTGGAGATCCTGGAGATCCTGGTCCTGCTGGTGAGTCTAGTGTTGCACCCTAAAGGAGAAACACCAGAAAGATGAATGGCTGAAAGCAGTGGGTGTCTGTTAGCGATCACACACACACACACACACACACACACACACACACACACTACACACATACACACACACTACACACACACACATACACACATACACTCTGACCCCCGTCTTTGTTAACTCCAGGAAACCAAGGCGACCCAGGTGTCGCTGCGACCCCCATCATGCTGAAGGGAGAACGTGGCCCCCCTGGCCCTTCAGGTCTGCCAGGCAACCGTGGCTCCCAAGGACCCCCCGGACAGGAGGGACGCTCAGGTCATTGGACTGTCACACCCAGTGTCTGTTTGACACAGGACTTAATTTATAAAGTTACAGTCAGCTTCGTTTTGCCAGAGAAGGCTTAAAGCTGCATTTAGCTAGTTACTGGAGGAAGCTAGTTTTCCCCTCAAATGGAGACCACTCACTGAGTCCTCTGGTCTGTTTCAGGTCAGCCCGGTCAACCAGGGGACCCCGGTCCTGAAGGACCCCCAGGATTCAGTGGAGCCTTCGGCCGCAAGGGAGACTCTGGACCCGCCGGACAGCCAGGTAAGTTTGCAATCTGGCTCAGGTCCATAGAACACTAATAATGGTTCAAACCTCCTGAACTACATACTCTATGTTACACAGACTTAACCTTCCATCTTGCTCAGGTCCATAGAACACTAATAATGGTTCAAACCTCCTGAACTACATACTCTATGTTACACAGACTTAACCTTCCATCTTGCTCAGGTCCTTAGAACACTAATAATGGTTCAAACCTCCTGAACTACATACTCTATGTTACACAGACTTAACCTTCCATCTGGCTCAGGTCCTTAGAACACTAATAATGGTTCAAACCTCCTGAACTACATACTCTATGTTACACAGACTTAACCTTCCATCTTGCTCAGGTCCTTAGAACACTAATAATGGTTCAAACCTCCTGAACTACATACTCTATGTTACACAGACTTAACCTTCCATCTGGCTCAGGTCCTTAGAACACTAATAATGGTTCAAACCTCCTGAACTACATACTCTATGTTACACAGACTTAACCTTCCATCTGGCTCAGGTCCTTAGAACACTAATAATGGTTCAAACCTCCTGAACTACATACTCTATGTTACACAGACTTAACCTTCCATCTTGCTCAGGTCCTTAGCCTTGCTCAAGGGCACAGCAACAGATTTTTCTGGCCCAATGCTCTTGACCACTAGGCTACTTGCCGCCCAGACCTAACCTTCCATCTAGCCTACGAATAATGTTTAAAATCTCATGGAGTACATATTCTATGTTACACAGACCTAACCTTCCATTGTGTATGTCAGTCATGTACAGTGCCTGTAAATATTCAGACATTCAGATATTTCATATTTTGTTGCATTACAGCCTTTTCTAAAATTGATTAAATATATATTTATTTTTTTGCAATCTACACACAATACCCCATAATGACAAAGCGAAAACATGTTTTTAGAAATGTTTGCAAGTAAAAAAATCAAACAGAAATATCTTATTTATGTAAGTATTCTGACCCTTTGCTATGAGACTCAAAATTGAGCTGTGCATCCTGTTTCCATTGATCATCCTTGAGATGTTTCTACAACTTGATTGGAGTCCACCTGTGGTATATTCAATTGATTGGACATTTATTTTACTAGGCAAGTCAGTTTAGAACACATTCTTATTATGTTGTTCAGGGGCAGAACGACAGATTTTTACCTTGTCAGCTCAGGGATTCGATCTTGTAACCTTCCGGTTAGTAGTTCAACACTCTAACCACTTGGCTACTTGCCGCCCCAACATGATTTGGAAAGTCACACACCTGTCTGTAAAAGGTCCCACAGTTGACAGTGCATGTCAGAGAAAAAACCAAGCCATGAGTTCGAATGAATTATCCGTAGAGCTCGGAGACAAGATTGTGTCGAGGCACAGATCTGGGGAAGGGCACCAGAATATTTCTGCAGCATTGAAGGTCCCTAGGAACACAGTGGCCTCCAACATTCTTAAATGGAAGAAGTTTGGAACCACCAAGACTCTTCCTAGAGCTGGCCGCCCAGCCAAACTGAGCAATCGGGCGAGAATGGCCTTGGTCAGGGAAGTGACCAAGAATCCGATGATGAATGTGCTTTCTGTCAAGAAGCAGTGTGGCTTGGTTGGGTTGTGTTTCGGGGGACTTATGGCTCTTGACCTTCGCCTCTCCCGAGTCCGAACAGGAGTTGCAGCGATGAGACAAGACAGTAACTACTACTAATTGGATACCAATTAGGGAAAAAGGGATAAAAAAAATATATATATATATCCAGTGTGTGCAGATAAGGTGTGCAATAAATAGGTGTGCAGTGTGTGCAATAAATAGGCCATAGTGGCAAAATAATTACAATATAGCAATTAAACACTGGAGTGATAGATGTGCAAAAGATGAATGTGCAAGTAGAGATACTTGGGTGCAAAGGAGCAAAATAAATCTAATAAATAACAGTATTGGGATGAGGTAGTTGGATGGGCTATTTACAGATGGGCTATGTACAGGTGCAGTGATCTGTGAGCTGCTCTGACAGCTGGTGCTTAAAGCTAGTGAGGGAGATATGAGTCTCCAGCTTCAGTGATTTTTTCAGTTCATTCCAGTCATTGGCAGCAGAGAACTGGAAGGAAAGGCGGCCGAAGGAGGAATTGGCTTTGGGGGTGACCAGTGAAATATACCTGCTGGAGCATGTGCTACGGGTGGGTGCTGCTATGGTGACCAGTGAGCTGAGATAAGGTGGGGCTTTACCTAGCAAAGACTTATAGATGACCTGGAGCCAATGGGTTTAGCAACGAGTATGAAGCGAGGGCCAGCCAACGAGAGCATAAAGGTCGCAGTGGTGGGTAGTATATGGGGCTCTGGTGACAAAACGGATGGCACTGTGATAGACTACATCCAATTTGCTGAATAGTGTTGGAGGATATTTTGTAAATGACATCGCTGAAGTCAAGGATCGGTAGTATAGTCAGTTTTACGAGGGTATGTTTGGCAGCATGATTGAAGGATGCTTTGTTGTGAAATAGGAAGCTGATTCTAGATTTAATTTTGGATTGGAGATGAGTCTGGAAGGAGAGTTTGCAGTCTAACCGGACACCTAGGTATATGTAGTTGTCCACATATTCTAAGTCAGAACCGTCCAGAGTAGTGATGCTGGACGGGCGGGCAGGTGTGGGCAGCGATCGGTTGAAGAGCATGCATTTAGTTTTACTTGCATTTAAGAGCAATTGGAGGCCACGGAAGGAGAGTTGTATGGCATTGAAGCTTGTCTGGAGGTTAGTTAACACCGTTAACTTGCTCCAAAGTGCAAAAGATCTCAGACTGGAGCGAAGGTTCACCTTCCAACAGGACAACGACTCTAAGCACACAGCCAAGACCAGGAGGTGCTTCTGGATAAGTCTCTGAATGTCCTTGAGTAGCCCAGCCATAGCCCGGACCTGAAAATAGCTGTCCCCATCCAACCTGACAGAGCTTGAGAGCAAACTTCTTCCATTTAAGAATGATTGAGGCCACTGTGTTTTTGGGGACCTTCAATGCTTCAGAAATGTTTTAGTACCCTTCCCCAGATCTGTGCCTCGACACAATCCTGTCTCAGAGCTCTACGGACAATTCATTCAACCTCATTTGCAAAATTTTCTAAAAACCTGTTTTAAGCTTTGTCATTACGAAGTATTGTGTGTAGATTGATAAGGGGGGAAAACTATTTCATAATTTGTAGAATAAGTCTGTAACGTCACACAATGTGGAAAAAGTCAAGGGGTCTGAATACTTTCTGAATGTATTGTATCATTAGTCAATAGTCATTACAATACATAGCTCTAGAAGTGTAAATAAACACCCATCAAGTCAACTTGGTTATAGTAGCCTACTGTTCATTGAGTTCTTAATGTTCCTTGTTCTCTGTGTCAATGACTGGACAGTATAGACAAGATTGAGTCATCAAACAAACCTTGATCAAATACATTGAGGTGCATTTGATTTAGCTTGAAGTTTTCCATTTTTGGGACTATTCCACAGGGTCCACTGTACCGACCAAACTGAACCAAGTATTTGAGAAGTTTTTTCACGTTTTGGCCCAGGTCTGCCAGAGCAAACCAGAAATAGGTCTGCCAGAGCAAACCAGAAATAGGTCTGCCAGAGCAAACCAGAAATAGGTCGGCCAGAGCAAACCAGAAATAGGTCTGCCAGAGCAAACCAGAAATAGGTCTGCCAGAGCAAACCAGAAATAGGTCTGCCAGAGCAAACCAGAAATAGGTCTGCCAGAGCAAACCAGAAATAGTTTGGCCAAATGATACTCCATGCTGGAACCATTTATTAAAATGGATTCATATTAATATCAATCATATTCATATTAATGTCATGTTATTATTATTGTCCCCTTTGTCTCCTATATCTCTCCTAGTCTCCTACTCTCCAATACATAGCTCAAGAAGTGTCAAATTAACTAAAATCAAGTAAACTATAGTATTGTTCATTAAGTGTATTGAGTTGTTTAATGTCCATTCTATCCCCTGTTCTCAGGTCAGCGTGGGTACCCAGGTCCCACTGGTTCAGATGGTCAGCAGGGCCCCCCAGGTAACCCCGGCTCAGCCTCTGTGACCCATGGCTTCCTGATCTCGAGACACAGCCAGGCTGAATATGTCCCTACCTGCCCCGAAGGGACCAGCCTCATCTACGACGGGTTCTCTCTGCTCTACGTACAGGGCAATGAGAGGGCACACGGACAGGACCTAGGTAAGACACACACACACAGACAGAGAGTAATGAGAGGGCACACGGACAGGACCTAGGTAAGACACACACACACACACAGAGAGTAATGAGAGGGCACACGGACAGGACCTAGGTAAGACACACACACACACACACACACACACACACAGAGGGCAACGAGAGGGCACACGGACAGGACCTAGGTAAGACACACATACACACACACACAGAGAGTAATGAGAGGGCACACGGACAGGACCTAGGTAAGACACACACACACACAGAGAGTAATGAGAGGGCACACGGACAGGACCTAGGTAAGACACACACACACATAGAGTAATGAGAGGGCACACGGACAGGACCTAGGTAAGACACACACACACACAGAGAGAGAGAGAGAGAGAGTAATGAGAGGGCACACAGACAGGACCTGGGTAAGAGACTGGAGATACACGATGACATTCATGAACACAGATGGTTGTGGTTGTGAGAGAAGCAACTCACAGTATTAACCTCAAATCTTCTCTTCACTTATTTTTTCCTGTTTTCTTCTGTTCCCTTTCCCCCCCTCCCTCTTTCCTCTCCTCACTCCCTCTCTCGTCTCATTGGTCAGGTACTGCTGGTAGTTGCCTGCGTCGGTTCAGCACCATGCCATTCATGTTCTGTAACATCAACAACGTGTGTAACTTCGCCTCCCGTAACGACTACTCCTATTGGCTGTCTACACCCATGCCCATGCCCATGAGTATGGCCCCCATCACCGGAGAAGGCATCAAACCTTTCATCAGCAGGTAGGGAGGGAGGGAGGGAGGGAGGGAGGGAGGGAGGGAGGGAGGGAGGGAGGGAGGGAGGGAGGGAGGGAGGGAGGGAGGGAGGGAGGGAGGGAGGGAGGGAGGGAGGGAGGGAGGGAGGGAGAGAAGGATGGAGAGGGAGGGAGGGGATACAAAAGGGGACTATGATTTGATAACATCTAAGGGTGTTTTCACACTTGGTCCAATTGAGACATTTTTTTGTGAACTCAGTGCATTTTCTTAGTGCAGGGTAAACACTCTGAATTCAGACCCTCAAAAGAACCCCTGAAGCTGAGACAATCTCGAGAGGAGGTCTGAGATCGGTTCGCTACTGACATAACCCCACACACTAGACCACACTAGACTACTGACATAACCCCTCACACTAGACTACTGACATAACCCCTCACACTAGACTACTGACATAACCCCTCACACTAGACTACTGACATAACCCCTCACACTAGGCCACTGACATAACCCCTCACACTAGGCCACTAACATAACCCCTCACACTAGGCCACTAACATAACCCCTCACACTAGACTACTGACATAACCCCTCACACTAGACTACTGACATAACCCCTCACACTAGACTACTGACATAACCCCTCACACTAGACTACTGACATAACCCCTCACACTAGACTACTGACATAACCCCTCACGCTAGACTACTGACATAACCCCTCACACTAGACTACTGACATAACCCCTCACACTAGACTACTGACATAACCCCTCACATTAGACTACTGACATAACCCCTCACACTAGACTACTGACATAACCCCTCACACTAGACTACTGACATAACCCCTCACACTAGGCCACTAACATAACCCCTCACACTAGACTACTGACATAACCCCTCACACTAGACTACTGACACTAGACTACTACAGCATTATTTCATCTGCAGTTATTTTTCTGCTATTTAATCTGCTACCAATAATATTTACATGTAATATTGATGTAAAATGTCAATATTATCTTCTGATTACAATGATTGTCTAATCTTTTAACTAAATGCAATGTTTTTCAAGGGTTCAGTGAACAGAACCGAAAACCGTAAAATAACACGATTATTTGAGCAACAGAACCCGAACCCAAAATGAAACTTATATATACTGTTCTGGAACAGAACTGTTATTTTAAAACATGGGAACAAGTTAATAATGTTATTTTACGTTCCGGGCATTTTTTGCCCAGTCCCACAAAAATGTCAACAATGCACCTATGCAGAGCCCTCACTCTGTCACTCAGAAAGTGATTCCAGTGTCAGCCTGCCAGTTGGAAGTCTTTGCCAGTGGGTGTACAATACGTGTAGGCTACCTGCCCCTCCCCCTCTAAAGCATAGGTTACTGTAGCCCCTCCCCCTCTAAAGCATAGGTTACTGTAGCCCCTCCCCCTTGGAAGCATATGTTACTGTAGCCCCTCCCCCTCTGGGGCATAGGTTACTGTAGCCCCTCCCCTCTGAAGCATAGGTTACTGTAGCCCCTCCCCTCTGAAGCATAGGTTACTGTAGCCCCTCCCCCTCAGAAGCATAGGTTACTGTAGCCCCTCCCCCTCAGAAGCATAGGTTACTGTAGCCCCTCCCCCTCTGAATCATAGGTTACTGTAGCCCCTCCCCCTCTGAATCATAGGTTACTATAGCCTACTGACAATGTTACAAGCATAATTCAGAAATTAGGGAGAGATGTTTAATTAGAGAAGAATGGATTTACTTTTTCAATACTAGTTAAGGATACTATAGTTATCACGTTTCACATTGGATTTATTTACTACAAAAACAAAAGACGTGTTTTTAATTTTAGTGCTGCTTTGCACACACAATTTTGTTAAGATAGCTAGCTAACATTTTCTCTGGTCCAAAGTTAAACCAACACAGAAGTTCAAAGACATTCAAAGTTCCTCCATAAAAGCCGCTCCTCCGTAGGTGTAATTCTGTGGACCTAATTCCGATAATGCATTCCCCAAACAAGATGCAGAGTGCTTCAAGACAAGCTTCCTCCATCTTCTCTCGCTCGCACCTCCCCCTCTAAATTTCATTTGCATCTTGCGCCCTGTTCCGTTATTATGAAACCAGGCTGTTGCAGCAAAATACAACTTGCTCTTAACAACTTTCCAACACAGATGAAATCACTTACCCGCTCCACAGCAAGCTGCTCTGTCCACATGGATTGGTGAAGTCATTTAATGTCACGCTAAATGTCAAAAATACATATATTTCAGAGGTTTAAAAATAAGCGAAAGGTACACTATAAAACCAGCCTTTTTTTGGTTTGGACCGGATCAAAACTGTACTTTGCTGTTTGGAACAGTGGAACTGAATGAAAAATAATGATTCTGTTCAGAACTAAATTATTGAAAAATTATTTTTTATTTCCAACCCCTCCCTGAATATTAGTTTCCAAAATGTAAGTATGTCAGTGGAGGCTGCTGAGGGGAGGTCGGCTCATAATAACGTCTGGAACGGAGTGAATGGAATGGCATCAAACACATGGAAACCATGGAAACCATTCCACTGATTCCGCTCCAGCCATTACCATGAGCCCGTCCTCCCCAATTAAGGTCCCACCAACCTCCATGTGAAGTAGGTACATCTAGCTGTACGATCACACGTTCTGATGGAATGGCTTGTCCTGTACTTTTACCTAGTACATTGAGTGAATGCTGGTGGGGGGGGGGGGGATATATTGGTTCCTTTTCTAAACATAACAATGTGAATGCAAAGAGGACTCAGACCATCAAATAGGTGAAGTGTGCTGGCAAAAGAGTCTGGCAAAAGAGTCTGGCAAACATTGATTCAAAAGTAAAGGCAGTGTGAGCGTTAAGATATATGAGACTAGATGTTAACAGCGTGTGTTTAACTCCTCTGTGTGTGTTATTAGGTGTGCAGTGTGTGAGGCCCCTGCCATGGTGATCGCTGTACACAGTCAAACCATTCAGATCCCCACCTGCCCCAGCTACTGGGAACCACTGTGGATCGGATACTCCTTCATGATGGTACACACAGACACAGACTCACACTCACACACACACTCACTCACTCACTCACAGACACACACACATGCCAACCAAACCTTGCCAAGGTACACATGAATCAAGTTTTACATTTTAAATGTGTTAACACATATTCAAAGCCCACTATATCCACACACAACTTCCTCTTTATTTCACTCTTCTATCTCTCCCTCCACCTCCCTCTCTAACAGCACACCAGTGCAGGTGCTGAGGGCTCTGGTCAGGCTCTGGCCTCTCCTGGCTCCTGTCTAGAGGAGTTCCGGAGCTCTCCCTTCATCGAGTGTCACGGCCGAGGGACCTGCAACTACTATGGCAACACATACAGCTTCTGGCTGGCCACTGTCGACCAATCAGAAATGTTCAGGTACCATCAATCAATCGACCAATGATTTTCCAAACAGGAAATGTTTAGGTACAAGACACTGAGGTTGCTACTAAAATAGCACGCTATTCCCTATATAGTGCACTCTAGCTATAACTGGAAGTGCTAGCTAAACAGATTGGTTATTTTCATATACGATCTAAAGATCCCAGTGATCATACAGTGATGCCAACCCCTGACCTCTAACCCCTGACCCATAACAGGAAGCCACAGTCAGAGACGCTGAAGGCAGGTAACCTATCGACGCGCATTAGCCGCTGTGTGGTCTGTATGAAGAGGACGTAACAGCGCGGTGGCAACCGTTGCCGGGGACGACCTACAACGACGGCAGGCGGGCGGAGTGGGGGTGATGTTGACGTCTCCGTGAGAACAAGGTGGAACTCCAATGGTGCATTGTCTTCCGGAAACAGCAACTTCATTGGTGCTACTGTGCAACACAGCAAGAAAAGAAAAAATGTTGATAAAATGAATTTATTTAATCTTTCATTCTTTTTACTTACCTCAAGTACGTCAAAAAGAAACACACAAAATCCACAAAAGGTGCCATGGTGAATGTGTGACAAAAGTGCATTTTGTTGAAATTTTTTCTGTATTTCGCAGAGAATATATATATATATATATACATAAAGTGTTATCAATAATGGTAACACTTCATTTTAAGGGGTCCTTATTACAGTGTAATTAAATGTGTAATTGCGCTGTATCAAATATTGTATTTAATTGTAATAACTCATAGTTACACTGTAATAACAACATGTAACTGGTGATCATTTCAGTCTGTAATTACAGGGGTGTAACAACAAATGCTTGTTACCATGCTTGTTACCATGCTTGTTACCATGCTTGTTACCATGCTTACCATGCTTGTTACCATGCTTACCATGCTTACCATGCTTGTTACCATGCTTGTTACCATGCTTGTTACCATGCTTACCATGCTTGTTACCATGCTTGTTACCATGCTTACCATGCTTGTTACCGTGCTTACCATGCTTGTTACAAATGGGAAAGTCTCGACCTAATTCACCAATAAGTGTTAACTGTCACAAGGTTGTAATCTCTTCTGGACAGATGTTCTGGGTCCAAGATTACAAAGTATGGAGGCTCAATAGGCTCTAATTACCTACCCGTGAAGGCGCACGCTTCAAAATCTCCGCTCGTTGTTGTTAGCAGTTTCCCCCCAAAAAGTGTATCAACTTGGTTGAGTTTCCAAAAAACAGATCAGGTATAGGACAACCTCACTGACTGGTGTCTACCATATGGGTGTCCATACCGGATTCTAATATATATTTTACTTACAATGATTGTGTATGTTGTCCATTATGTGGGAGGATAAACCCACAAGTACACCGTGGACTACATATAATATAAGTACAAGTACAATGTAATTACTGTTACAAAGGATTTCAGAACGTTAAAATGAAGTGTATCTTGATGGATACTTACTTGTAATTAACTTGTACTTATATAGTACATTGCCCGACAGCTTGGACCTCATTATAACGCTTCTGGAAGCACCATCAAAGTGAGAAAATAAACACACTAGTACACAACAGAGTACATGTAATATATGTATAAGTACAATGTAATTATTTCTGCTAGCTAATCCAACAAATCTCAACAGATTGCATGGAAAGTCTATTCCGTAGATGGTAAAAAAAAACTAGCTAGCTAGCCTAGTTGGTAGGCCCAATAAAAACAGCATGCTAACATTTGCTAGCTAGCTAGCTAGCCTAGTTGGTAGGCCCAATAAAAACAGCATGCTAACATTTGCTAGCTAGCTAGCTAGCCTAGTTGGTAGGCCCAATAAAAACGCCAGCTAACATTTGCTAGCTAGCCAATACAAGGCCAGCTAACTACCCATGTTAAATGTTCCTCAACAGCAAAACCCTTGCAAAGTTACATGATGGAATAAGAGTTTGTCTTATGACCATTTTAAGTGCATTTATAAACCCTTATTCAACCAAGCTTAATAGGCTTTGGCACGAATGACCATAACTGTTTATGTGTCTAAAAATGTTTAATTGAGGGTTAAAGTAATTGACCAATTGTCAAATGCACCATTAAATAATTTTTACTATGTTTTTGATGTGAACCATTTGGGAACCCTTTGTTGCAGTTGGACCTGGGTATCAGACTCCAGATCTTTTTTTGCAGAGTTGTGTCAATGTAGTGGTCGGTTTTTAATTGGCTAACACTTATCACGTGGTTTGTGCAGGCTGAAATATGGTGCGTTGGGATACTTTCGGAAACTGTAACATCTATAACAAGCATGGTAACAACCATTTGTTGTTACACCCCTGTGTGTAACAACAATTACCACCAGTTACATATTGTTATCACAGTGTAACTATAAGTTAGTTATTACAATTAACTACAATATTTGATACAGTGTAATTACATATGTGATTACACTGTAATAAGGACCCATTAAAATGAAATGTTACCAAAATAATACATGTGGATTTTTGGTTATTGGCACAGACGAGGTACATAATTTTGTTTTTAGACAGATGTGCTATTTTTTTAGTTTTTAGTATTTTTAGTTTTGTTGTTACCAAATCGGCACTTTGACCTCGGAACATCAAAGAGAACAGATGCACTGATGAGCTTTCTTAGCGAGACTGATTATTTTCTAGGCTTACATTTTTTTTATGAATCTTTCCATTGTTCTTTTTTATAAAAAATAAAAAATAATAATTCTCCTTGGTGCTATTAACTAACACTGCTGTGTCTCTCCCAGCCTGTTAACTACTGGCCTTATTTCTCTTCATGTAAGTAATTCAATGTGTATATTATGTAAGACATAAAATAGGTATTTAGCTATAATACGAATTTCTGGGTTATTTTTGTTTGTTCACTCTGCTTCACTCATTGCATTGATTCATGGATTCATTAATTCACTCATTCACTCACAAATATTGTACAAAGTATGGCATCAATAAATGAAACAGTATTATATATATATATAGAAAAAAAGTATAATTATATCAATTTTATTTAGATACAGGCGTGAGATTTTTTCATCATTCATTTATTTTATCTCCAAAAGGTCGTCATTTTTTTCCCATTTCACAAAACTATTGACTGTTGTCCTCCTCCTGACAACAAAAGTGTTTCCCGGTCAACCAATCAAAGACCCTATCCTATGATGATGTACTGTGTATGATAATGCCAATCTCTCAAGCTTTTGTATCCGATTTTTACTAGTAATCTATCGTTGAATGCAATAATAGGTTGATAATTAAATCCACTCCACACCTTAATAGAAAATGACTCAAGTAAAAGTGATAGTCACTCAATAAAATACTGCTTGAGTAATAGTCTAAAATAAAAGTATTTGGTTTTAAATAAATCATTTCAAATTCCTTATATTAAGTAGACCAGATGGCACAATTCTCTTTTGTTTCTTTCTTTTTTTACGGGTACCCAGGGGCCACACTCCAACACTCAGACATCATTTACAGATAGCCAGGGACACACTCCAACACTCAGACATCATTTACAGATAGCCAGGGACACAATCCAACACTCAGACATCATTTACAAACTAAGCATGTGTGTTTAGTGAGTCTGCCAGATCAGAGGCAGTAGAGATGACCAGGGATGTTTTCTTGAAAGGGCGTGAATTGGACCATATTCCTGTCGAAATGTAAGAAGTAGTTTTGGGCGTTAGGGAAAATATATGGAGTAAAACCATTTGACCATATGACCATATAAAGTAGTACTTTATAGTATTTTTAATAAAATATTTTACACCACCGATTAATTCACATCTTTACTCTGGTCTACGTTGTCCCACTATGAACTGCCGGTAGTACGTATTGTTATGTACTGCAAGAATAGAATTTAATAGAATTTGGTCTATTCTTTCTTTTTCTATTCTTCAGCCAATGAGGAGAGCTGTATGGGATGATTCTTCCTGTGATGTTTTTCCAAGCTACTTTTTCATTATTATTGTATATTAATTTCAGAAATCTATTGTTGTTTTTGTTTATTTCATGTTATATTATTCAGAAGTTGTTATAAACTTTCAAGACTGAAAAAATAAACCCAAAGTCCATCGTTTTGTGTGCAAATATTTCACCCCTATCTTGAAAGTGCACACTATTTTGGAAGTGCACACTGTCTTGGAAGTGCCGTTAAAGATTAGGGAGGATGATTTTTGTTTTTCATGAGCATGGCCTTATTTCTATTACAATAAGCAATAAGGAAGTGGCAGAGCAATTTATACACCGTGCATCTTTAAGTAAAAGTAGAACAAAAATGCTACGAAATATAGCTAGCTCTCTCTATCTCGCTTGTTTCTCCTTCAACTTTTGTAATGTTTCACTATTTCTATTTTTTATTAAATTCACTTATGAGGATGGTCCTCGCCCTTCCTCCTTTGAGGAGCCTCCATTGCTGTTAGCAGTACCTTGACTAATGTGCTTCTGTGCAATGTCTTATCAATATGCCTGCAGCTCACACAATACACTTTAATCCTGCACTGCCAAGATTCAAGGAGACATTGACTGTGCTAGACAATCACTAGAGATATGATAGCACATCATAGAATGGAGTAGAATTACTGTCTGTGAATCAATGTTGTAATTCACACCATTCTGTACGGTGAGCAGTGCACCACTTTGCTATGGGAGAAACAGTAATGTCTCAAAGCCATCAGCCAGGGAGAAAGATGAAGGTGGTAGGGAACAGTGGATCAACATCAGTCCCTAAATAACATTTAAAAAGCTAATGAATTAATCTAAATTAGCTTACATATACCTAAATAGCCATTATTAAACAAAACCAATAAAACACAAATAGATCATTAAACCACACTGCAGTCTGTTTTGATTCCTGATATAGTTATTTACTATAATCCTATTACTATTGTCCTCAGGTAACGTTAAAGCTACCTGTCTGTTTCTCACAATAGGTCTTTAATATTAAACCCATTACAGGCTCATTGAGTAGCGTAGAATGATGAATCCTTTTTTAAGGACTTGGGCTTGGAAGGAGGTGACAGTACATGTCTCTCTATGGACCCATACATACTCAGGTTGTACAACTGATGTAGCCTACAACGCATTTGACACAACGGTTTTGGTACACCTAATATTGGGGTTTGTGATACAATGTGGTCTGTGTCAACATTTTGACACATCCATTGTGCAGTCTCCACAACGTGTGGGATAGCCCAGCCATAGGGCAGTTGAGGCAAGCGCCAGGTGGATTGGTACATATTTAGGATAATAGGATAGGGTAATAGGGTAATAGGCTAGGGTAATAGGCTAGGGTAATAGGATAGGCTAATAGGCTAGGGTAATAGGGTAATAGGCTAGGGTAATAGGGTAATAGGCTAGGGTAATAGGAAAGGCTAATAGGCTAGGGTAATAGGGTAATAGGCTAGGATAATAGGGTAATAGGCTAGGATAATAGGATAGGGTAATAGGCTAGGATAATAGGATAGGGTAATAGGCTAATAGGCTAGGATAATAGGATAGGGTAATAGGCTAGGATAATAGGATAGGGTAATAGGCTAGGATAATAGGATAGGGTAATAGGATAGGATAATAGGCTAGGATAATAGGATGGGGTAATAGGCTAGGATAATAGGATAGGGTAATAGGATAGGATAATAGGATAGGGTAATAGGCTAAGATAATAGGATAGGGTAATAGGGTAATAGGCTAGGATAATAGGATAGGGTAATAGGCTAGGATAATAGGATAGGGTAATAGGCTAGGATAATAGGATAGGGTAATAGGGTAATAGGCCAAGGTAATAGGCTAGGATAATAGGATAATAGACTAAGATAATAGGCTAGGATAATAGGCTATTAGGATAATAAGCTAAAAGAATAATAGGCTAGGTTAATAGTCTAGGATAATAGGCTAGGATAATAGGATAGGGTAATAGGCTAATAGGCTAGGATAATAGGATAGGGTAATAGGCTAGGATAATAGGATAGGGTAATAGGCTAGGATAATAGGATAGGGTAATAGGATAGGATAATAGGCTAGGATAATAGGATAGGGTAATAGGCTAGGATAATAGGATAGGGTAATAGGATAGGATAATAGGATAGGGTAATAGGCTAAGATAATAGAATAGGGTAATAGGCTAGGATAATAGGATAGGGTAATAGGTTAGGATAATAGGATAGGGTAATAGGCTAGGATAATAGGATAGGGTAATAGGGTAATAGGCCAAGGTAATAGGCTAGGATAATAGGATAATAGACTAAGATAATAGGCTAGGATAATAGGCTATTAGGATAATAAGCTAAAAGAATAATAGGCTAGGTTAATAGTCTAGGATAATAGGCTAGGATAATAGTCTAGGATAATAGGCTAGGTTAATAGGCTAGGTTAATAGTCTAGGTTAATAGTCTAGGATAATAGGCTAGGTTAATAGTCTAGGATAATAGTCTAGGTTAATAGTCTAGGATAATAGGCTAGGTTAATAGGCTAGGGTAATAGGCTAGGTTAATAGTCTAGGTTAATAGTCTAGGATAATAGGCTAGGTTAATAGTCTAGGATAATAGTCTAGGATAATAGGCTAGGTTAATAGTCTAGGATAATAGGGAAATGGAGTCTGCAAAAGACCTGAGACTGGGACGGAGATTTGTCTTCCAACAAGACAATGATCCAAAACATAAAGCAAAATCTACAATGGAATGGTTCAAAAATAAACATATCCAGGTGTTAGAATGGCCAAGTCAAAGTCCAGACCTGAATCCAATCGAGAATCTGTGGAAAGAACTGAAAACTGCTGTTCACAAATGCTCTCCATCCAAACTCACATAGCTCGAGCTGTTTTGCAAGGAGGAATGGGAAAAAAAATGTCAGTCTCTCGATGTGCAAAACTGATAGAGACATACCCCAAGCGACTTACAGCTGTAATCACAGCAAAAGGTGGCGCTACAAAGTATTAACTTAGGGGGGCTGGGTGATTTTGCACGCCCAATTTTTCGTTTTTTGATTTGTTGGGAAGGTTTGAGGTGTCCAGTGGATGTCGTTCCACTTCGTGGTTGTGTCCCACTTGTTGTTGATTCTTCAGTTTTGTATGTTTGTGTTTGAAGCCTGAAATGTCGCAAAGTTCAAGGGGGCTTAAAATGCTTTCGCAAGGCACTGTATATATATATTATTAATTAGCAACAATTTCTAAAAACCTGTGTTTGCTTGGTCATCATCGGAGGACCTGAGCCCTAGGACCATGCCCCAGGACTACCTGACATGATAACTCCTTGCTGTCCCCAGTCCACCTAACCGTGCTGCTGCTCCAGTTTCAACTGTTCTGCCTTATTATTATTGGACCATGCTGGTTATTTATGAACATTTGAACATCTTGGCCATGTTCTGTTATAATCTCCACCCGGCACAGCCAGAAGAGGACTGGCCACCCCACATAGCCTGGTTCCTCTCTAGGTTTCTTCCTAGGTTTTGGCCTTTCCAGGGAGTTTTTCCTAGCCACCGTGCTTCTACACCTGCATTGCTTGCTGTTTGGGGTTTAGGCTGGGTTTCTGTACAGCACTTTGAGATATCAGCTGATTATTATTATATTATTATTTGTGCACTGGTCCTATAAGAGCTCTTTGTCACTTCCCACATGACAAAAACTCACTCATTCTAATGTTTGATAAATGTATCGTATAGTGTGTGTGTGCTTACAATGATGTCTAAAAACTACATTTGAGAGTGCGCTGACCCTGGTGCTAGAGGGGGTACAGCTGACCCTTGTGCTAGAGGGGGTACAGCTGACCCTGGTGCTAGAGGGGGTACAGCTGACCCTGGTGCTAGAGGGGGTACAGCTGACCCTGGTGCTAGAGGGGGTACAGCTGACCCTGGTGCTAGAGGGGGTACAGCTGACCCTGGTGCTAGAGGGGGTACAGCTGGAGGTTGAATGTTTGAAGGGGTACGGGACTATAAAAAGTTTGGGAATCACTGGTCTAGGTCCTATAGGTAATAGGCTTGGATAATCCAGTTCTTAGAAGGATATCTGTCAAATGTAGATGACCTATGAATTAATGAATTTCGTGACTGCAGTTTGGGAATGAGGCTTCACACAAACAGGAAGCCACACACGCGGTAAAATAAGAAGATTCCATGATTGTCCATTGTCAACTTGAAACTGAAATATTTGTATCTTTTGGATTTAATCCCAACTCTCCCAAAACACACACATAATCCCTGTTTATACCAGGTGCTAACATGCATCATGTGTCCTGATCTTAAACACATTCTGATTCAGACCACATTTGTGGACAGCTGTGTAGACGTTTATTAAAATAGCTGATTTTGATAACCCTCTGTTACACTGGTTCCCCTCTAACCTCTAGTTTTCTCAGAAACAATGGCATTAGAAGAATGCTCTTATCCCATCCTGGATCTGAGGACAAACAGGTAAGAGGCTTGAGGGGTCAAGTTCCTGGAAGGACGGCTGGTTTCCTATAGAAGGTTGAATCCTATAGCAGATTGATTCCTATACCAGGGTTAATTGCTATAGCAGGATGATTCCAATAGCAGGTTGATTCCTATAGCAGGTTGATTCCTATAGCATGTCGATTCCTATAGCAGGTTGATTCCTATAGCAGGTCGATTCCTACAGTGAGTTGATTCCTATAGCAGGATGTTTCCTACAGCAGGTTAATTCCTATAGCAGGTTGTTTTGTATAGCAGGTTGATTCCTATAGCAGGTTGATTCCTATAGCAGGTTGATTCCTATAGCAGGTTGATTGCTTTAGCAGGTTGATTCCTATAGCAGGTTGATTGCTGTAGCAGGTTATTAGCTATGAATTAAGTTTGTGAATGAACTAAAGATCAGGTAAGCCCTCAGAGACACACACTTCACACTTCGCACACACACGCACACACACACACACACACACACACACACACACACACACACACACACACACACACACACACACACACACACACACACACACACACACACACACATATATATAATGTCATGTAATATTTTACAGTGTGTTGCAGTGTGAATTAATCCCATATTTGTGATTCTAATTAGGGATTCCTCCTGTGGGAGTTACAGGGAGAATACAGAATACAGAGAGAGTCATGTCTCTGATGGGCACTTGTGTGACATTTGGACACACACTCCAGTCCTCAAACACACACACACACACACTTTCAAGGAGCGGGACACTAATCCGGATGCTTATAAGATTTCCTGCTATGCCCTCAGATGAACCATCAAAGAGGCAAAGCGTCAATACAGGATTAAGATTGAATCCTACTACACCAGCTCTGACGCTCGTCGGATGTGGCAGGGCTTGAAAACTATTACGGACTACAAAGGGAAACCCAGCCGCGAGCTGCCCAGTGAAGCGAATCTACCAGATGAGCTAAATGCCTTTTATGCTCGCTTTGAGGCAAGCAACACTGAAGCATGTATGAGAGCACCAGCTGTTCCGGACAACTCTGTGATAACGCTCTCGGTAGCCGATGTGAGCAAGACCTTTAAACGGGTCAACATTCACAAAGACACGGGCCAGACGAATTATCAGTATGTGTACTCAAAGCATGCGCTGACCAACAGGCAAGTTTCTTCACTGACATTTTCAACCTCTCCCTGACCGAGTCTGTAATACCTATATGTTTCAAGCAGACCACCATAGTCTCTGTGCCCAAGTAAGTGAAGGAAACCTGCCTAAATGATTACCGCGTCGGTAGCCATGAAGTGCTTTGATAGGCTGGGCATGGCTCACATCAACAGCATCATCCCGGATACCCTAGACCAGGCCTGGGCAATTCCAGTCCTCGGGGGCCTGATTGGTGTCCACATCACATCAATTTCCTTGGTGTCCACATCACCAACGAACTATCATGGTCCAAACACACCAAGACAGTCGTTAAGACGGCACAACAACACCTTTTCCCTCTCAGGGGACTGAAAATATTTGGCATGGGTCCCCAGATCCTCAAGAAGTTCTACAGCTGCAACCATCGAGAGCATTCTGACCGGTTGCATCAACGCTTGATATGGGAACTGCTCGGCATCTGACTGTAAGGTGCTACAGAGGGTAATACATACGGCCCAGTACATCAATGTGGCCAAGGTTCCTGCCATCAGGAACCTATATACTAGGCAGTGTCAAAGGAAGGCCCAAAAAATTGTTAAAGACTCCAGTCACCCAATTCAGACTGTTCTCTCTGCTACCGCATGGCAAGCGGTACCGGAGCACCAAGTCTTGGACCAAAAGTCTCCTTAACAGCTTCTACCCCCAAGCCGTAAGACTGCTGAACAAAAAATTGCATTGACCCCCCTCCCCCAATTTGTTTTGTACACTGCTGCTACTTGCTGTTTATTATCTATACATAGTCACTCCACCCCTACCTACATGTCCAAATTACCTTGACTAACCTGTACCCCTCCACATTGACTCGGTACCGGTACCCCCACATCGGTACCGGTACCCCCTGTCTATAGCCTCCACATTGACTCGGGACCGGTACCCCCTGTATATAGCCTCCACATTGACTCGGTACCGGTACCCCCTGTATATAGTCTCCATATTGACTCGGTACCGGTACCCCCTGTATATAGCCTCCACATTGACTCGGTACCGGTACCCCCTGTATATAGCCTCCACATTAACTCTGTATCGGTACCCCCTGTATATTGTCTCCACATTGACTCAGTACCGGTACCCCCTGTATATAGCCTCCACATTGACTCTGTACCGGTACCCCCTGTATATAGCCTCCACATTGACCCTGTACCGGTACCCCCTGTATATAGCCTCCACATTGACTCGGTACCGGTACCCCCTGTATATAGCCTCCACATTGACCCTGTACCGGTACCCCCTGTATATAGCCTCCACATTGACTCGGTACCGGTACCCCCTGTATATAGCCTCCACATTGACTCTGTACCGGTACCCCCTGTATATAGCCTCCACATTGACTCGGTACCGGTACCCCCTGTATATAGCCTCCACATTGACTCGGTACCGGTACCCCCTGTATATAGCCTCCACACTGACTCAGTACCGGTACCCCCTGTATATAGCCTCCACATTGACTCTGTACCGGTACCCCCTGTATATAGCCTCCACATTGACTCGGTACCGGTACCCCCTGTATATAGCCTCCACATTGACTCGGTACCGGTACCCCCTGTATATAGCCTCCACATTGACCCTGTACCGGTACCCCCTGTCTATAGCCTCCACATTGACTCGGTACCGGTACCCCCTGTATATAGCCTCCACATTGACTCGGTACCGGTACCCCCTGTATATAGCCTCCACATTGACTCGGTACCGGTACCCCCTGTATATAGCCTCCACATTGACCCTGTACCGGTACCCCCTGTCTATAGCCTCCACATTGACTCGGTACCGGTACCCCCTGTATATAGCCTCCACATTGACTCTGTACCGGTACCCCCTGTATATAGCCTCCACATTGACCCTGTACCGGTACCCCCTGTCTATAGCCTCCACATTGACTCGGTACCGGTACCCCCTGTATATAGCCTCCACATTGACTCGGTACCGGTACCCCCTGTATATAGCCTCCACATTGACCCTGTACCGGTACCCCCTGTCTATAGCCTCCACATTGACTCGGTACCGGTACCCCCTGTATATAGCCTCCACATTGACTCTGTACCGGTACCCCCTGTATATAGCCTCCACATTGACTCGGTACCGGTACCCCCTGTATATAGCCTCCACATTGACCCTGTACCGGTACCCCCTGTATATAGCCTCCACATTGACCCTGTACCGGTACCCCCTGTATATAGCCTCCACATTGACCCTGTACCGGTACCCCCTGTATATAGCCTCCACATTGACCCTGTACCGGTACCCCCTGTATATAGCCTCCACATTGACCCTGTACCGGTACCCCCTGTATATAGCCTCCACATTGACCATGTACCGGTACCCCCTGTATATAGCCTCCACATTGACTCTGTACCGGTACCCCCTGTATATAGCCTCCACATTGACTCTGTACCGGTACCCCCTGTATATAGCCTCCACACTGACTCTGTACCGGTACCCCCTGTATATAGCCTCCACATTGACTCTGTACCGGTACCCCCTGTATATAGCCTCCACATTGACCCTGTACCGGTACCCCCTGTATATAGCCTCCACATTGACTCTGTACCGGTACCCCCTGTATATAGCCTCCACATTGACTCTGTACCGGTACCCCCTGTATATAGCCTCCACATTGACTCTGTACCGGTACCCCCTGTATATAGCCTCCACATTGACTCAGTACCGGTACCCCCTGTATATAGCCTCCACATTGACTCTGTTCCGGTACCCCCTGTATATAGCCTCCACATTGACTCAGTACCGGTACCCCCTGTATATAGCCTCCACATTGACTCTGTTCCGGTACCCCCTGTATATAGCCTCCACATTGACCCTGTACCAGTACCCCCTGTATATAGCCTCCACATTGACTCTGTAGCGGTACCCCCTGTATATAGCCTCCACATTGACTCAGTACCGGTACCCCCTGTATATAGCCTCCACATTGACCCTGTACCGGTACCCCCTGTATATAGCCTCCACATTGACTCTGTAGCGGTACCCCCTGTATATAGCCTCCACATTGACTCAGTACCGGTACCCCCTGTATATAGCCTCCACATTGACCCTGTACCGGTACCCCCTGTATATAGTCTCCACATTGACTCAGTACCGGTACCCCCTGTATATAGTCTCCACATTGACTCAGTACCGGTACCCCCTGTATATAGTCTCCACATTGACTCAGTACCGGTACCCCCTGTATATAGCCTCCACATTGACTCGGTACCGGTACCCCCTGTATATAGCCTCCACATTGACTCTGTACCGGTACCCCCTGTATATAGCCTCCACACTGACTCTGTACCGGTACCCCCTGTATATAGCCTCCACATTGACTCTGTACCGGTACCCCCTGTATATAGCCTCCACATTGACCCTGTACCGGTACCCCCTGTATATAGCCTCCACATTGACTCTGTACCGGTACCCCCTGTATATAGCCTCCACATTGACTCTGTACCGGTACCCCCTGTATATAGCCTCCACATTGACTCAGTACCGGTACCCCCTGTATATAGCCTCCACATTGACTCTGTTCCGGTACCCCCTGTATATAGCCTCCACATTGACCCTGTACCAGTACCCCCTGTATATAGCCTCCACATTGACTCTGTAGCGGTACCCCCTGTATATAGCCTCCACATTGACTCAGTACCGGTACCCCCTGTATATAGCCTCCACATTGACCCTGTACCGGTACCCCCTGTATATAGCCTCCACATTGACTCTGTAGCGGTACCCCCTGTATATAGCCTCCACATTGACTCAGTACCGGTACCCCCTGTATATAGCCTCCACATTGACCCTGTACCGGTACCCCCTGTATATAGTCTCCACATTGACTCAGTACCGGTACCCCCTGTATATAGTCTCCACATTGACTCAGTACCGGTACCCCCTGTATATAGTCTCCACATTGACTCAGTACCGGTACCCCCTGTATATAGCCTCCACATTGACTCAGTACCGGTACCCCCTGTATATAGCCTCCACATTGACTCAGTACCGGTACCCCCTGTATATAGTCTCCACATTGACTCAGTACCGGTACCCCCTGTATATAGCCTCCACATTGACTCTGTACCGGTACCCCCTGTATATAGCCTCCACATTGACTCGGTACCGGTACCCCCTGTATATAGCCTCCACATTGACTCGGTACCGGTACCCCCTGTATATAGCCTCCACATTGACTCGGTACCGGTACCCCCTGTATATAGCCTCCACATTGACCCTGTACCGGTACCCCCTGTATATAGCCTCCACATTGACTCTGTAGCGGTACCCCCTGTATATAGCCTCCACATTGACTCGGTACCGGTACCCCCTGTATATAGCCTCCACATTGACTCGGTACCGGTACCCCCTGTATATAGTCTCCACATTGACTCTGTAGCGGTACCCCCTGTATATAGCCTCCACATTGACTCTGTACCGGTACCCCCTGTATATAGCCTTCACATTGACTCTGTACCGGTACCCCCTGTATATAGTCTCTACACTGACTCTGTACCGGTACCCCCTGTATATAGCCTCCACATTGACCCTGTACCGGTACCCCCTGTATATAGTCTCCACATTGACTCTGTACCGGTACCCCCTGTATATAGCCTCCACATTGACCCTGTACCGTACCCCCTGTATATAGTCTCCACATTGACTCTGTACTGGTACCCCCTGTATATAGCCTCCACATTGACCCTGTACCGGTACCCCCTGTATATAGTCTCCACATTGACTCTGTACCGGTACCCCCTGTATATAGTCTCCACATTGACTCTGTACCGGTACCCCCTGTACATAGTCTCCACATTGACTCTGTACCGGTACCCCCTGTATATAGTCTCCACATTGACTCTGTACCGGTACCCCCTGTATATAGTCTCCACATTGACTCTGTACCGGTACCCCCTGTATATAGTCTCCACATTGACTCTGTACCGGTACCCCCTGTATATAGTCTCCACATTGACTCTGTACCGGTACCCCCTGTATATAGCCTCCACATTGACCCTGTACCGGTACCCCCTGTATATAGCCTCCACATTGACCCTGTACCGGTACCCCCTGTATATAGTCTCCACATTGACCCTGTACTAGTACCCCCTGTATATAGTCTCCACATTGACTCTGTACCAGTACCCCCTGTATATAGCCTCCACATTGACTCTGTACCGGTACCCCCTGTATATAGCCACATTATTGTTATTTATTGTGTTGCTTTTTTTATTTAAAAAGAAATTGTAAATATTTTCTTAAATCTTTCTTCAACTGCTCTGTTGGTTAAGGGCTTGTAAGTAAGCATTTCACGGTAAGGTTGTATTCGGTGCATGTGACAAAATAAAGTTTGATTTGATTTGACACAGAGAAGAAGAAGAAGAGATGGTCAGGGTGAGTTGCAAAGCCAGACCACTTAGCTCACACAGAGGCAGCCGGTCACATAGGTGGGGAGTCAAGTACAGTGGAAGGATCTGACGGACAGTCCCAAGACAGAGACATGGATGGGAAATGACCGCGGAGAAAGTGAGTGATGGTAGAGGAGAGGAAAGAAGTATGAGGAGAGGTTTGGCAAATTCCCGGTCCATGAACTGACCTTACCAAGCCACACAAACGGAACTGGGAGAAACAGTATGAACCCACAAGGATAAAGGGGAGGAATGATGGTGTGTGCGTGACATAAACCAGATGAAGGCTCTCTACGTTGTCGGTGAAATCCTTAACCTTTCCTCTTGATGAACTGCCACATCTGAAACACACACTCTGAGACTTGGGACAGTGCTGTTTGGAAACTCAAGTTTGCCACAAATACTGCCTCTCCTGAGAGATACCCGCTAGGTGTGTGTGTATTTCTGTGCTGCCTGCTGCTAACAGAAGCAGTAAAAAACTCTAACCAATCACATGATTGTGTTGAAATGCCCTCCATACCAACCCCACACACAGCAGGACTGACCTACGTCACACACACACACACACAGTCATATGTCCATACCTCCAATGCCCCTGTGGAGGTCAGTCTGTCAGCAGGGCAAGGGGAGCCTCATCTCCCTGTGACGCAGGACATTTCCCTGGAAGGAACGCACCTTCCACTCCTCCATCCCGCACGCACACACACACACACGCGCACACACACACACACACACACCCCCCCCGCACGTCGGCCTCTCTTACACTGCCTTTTTCTTTTTCTTTTTCAGGTGTTGGTGATTAGGGCCTGGCCCGGGGTGAGCAGTATGTCCTCCAACTTGATGGCGGAAATATTATGTGGAAAAAAAGTTGAAATAGCAGAGTTTGTCAGGAGCCCTACAGACTGCTGCTTTCCATTGCAGTGCCATTCGAATGTGTGTTTGTGCATTCTCTGTGTGTGTGTGTGTGTTTATGAATTTATTAAGGATCCCCATTAGTTCCGGCCAAGGCAGAAGCTACTCTTCCTGGGTTTATTAAGGATCCCCATTAGTTCCGGCCAAGGCAGAAGCTACTCTTCCTGGGTTTATTAAGGATCCCCATTAGTTCCGGCCAAGGCAGCAGCTACTCTTCCTGGGTTTATTATGGATCCCCATTAGTTCCGGCCAAGGCAGAAGCTACTCTTCCTGGGTTTATTAAGGATCCCAATTAGTTCCTGCCAAGGTAGCAGCTACTCTTCCTGGGTTTATTATGGATCCCCATTAGTTCCGGCCAAGGCAGAAGCTACTCTTCCTGGGTTTATTAAGGATCCCCATTAGTTCCGGCCAAGGCAGAAGCTACTCTTCCTGGGTTTAATAAGGATCCCCATTAGTTCCGGCCAAGGCAGAAGCTACTCTTCCTGGGTTTATTAAGGATCCCCGTTATATACAATTTAAAATATTACATGATATTATGTGTGTGTGTGTGTGTGTGTGTAGTGTGTGTGTGTGTGTGTGTGTGTGTGTGTGTGTGTGTGTGTGTGTGTGTGTGTGTGTGTGTGTGTGTGTGTGTGTGTGTGTGTTTGCACACTTGTGAGTGTGTCCAGTGGCTGGGTGGTGGCAGGTTGTGAGGGATCAATAGATGTGGTATTATGGGTCAAGTAGATACCTGACTAGAGGACAGGATAAGACCTGGTAAAGGACTTCAGAGGGATGACTGGCTCTCATGTTGTCTGCATCTGTTTCTTACGGAGATCAGCGTATTTTGTGAAGTTGTGTTCAGGTTGTGGTCAGGTTGTGTTCAGGTTGTGTTCAGGTTGTGGTCAAGTTGTGTTCAGGTTGTGATCAGGTTGTGTTCAGGTGGTGTTCAGGTTGTGGTGAGGTTGTGTTCAGGTTGTGGTCAGGTTGTAGTCAGGTTGTGGTCAGGTTGTGTTCAGGTTGTGGTCAGGTTGTGTTCAGGTTGTGGTCAGGTTGTGATCAGGTTGTGATCAGGTTGTAGTCAGGTTGTAGTCAGGTTGTGTTCAGATTGTGGTCAGGTTGTGTTCAGGTTGTGGTCAGGTTGAAGGAAGCCTTTTGCTCATCCTTTTAGTGACCAGAAGAATGTCTGCCTCTATAGCCATGACCCCAGGTCGACCTGTTGTTCAACAGGGGGGATATCAGCACAGCTTCCAGGAAGAGCTGAGACACATCTCTGACTTAGACCCTTACAGTCATTGCTTGAGCCTTTACAGACACTAAGAATTTGCTTTGTCTATGAATTTGAGAGTGACTACATTTTTCCAACCCCTTCCCTCATCTGTTTTCCAAAACAGTGTGGGTGTTGACCACGTTGTTGTTGTTTGAGCTGCAGATTGCCCCTTTAAGCATGGGAGGAGGACGGGAAAGGCCTATATACTTCTCTATGTGGCGGCTGATCAAAGCCAGAGCTCAGCTGATTGCTGTCCTGTCCCTGTGACTGTTATGTGGACTTTACCTTGTTTTGACAATCAGGAGCCTCTCTCTCTCTCTCCCCCTGTGGACTTTGGGACTAACACTGGGTTAGTCAGAGAGCTAGAAACACATCTACAGTATAGTGGAGTGTGTGAGAGAGAGAGTGAGTGAGTGAGTGAGTGAGTGAGTGAGTGAGTGAGTGAGTGAGTGAGTGAGTGAGTGAGTGAGTGAGTGAGTGAGTGAGTGAGAGAGAGAGAGAGAGAGAGAGAGAGAGAGAGAGAGAGAGAGAGAGAGAGAGAGACAGAAGCCCACTACTAGCATGTTCTATCTGATAACAGTGTTTGTATCCAATTAGAATGTGTTTCCTTCAGTAATCTGGAGAGACCATTCCCAACCCTCTAGCTGTCAGAAATACAGTACTTCAGTTCATAGTACACCAAGGCCATAAAGTAACCATGACTAAATGTTTCCTTATACTGCTCGGCCATGGTATCACGCTTTGTTTACTATAGTCTGACCTTCCAACAGTTGTGGCCTGTGGTTCTTCTTTGGCCCAGTGAGTTTATAGCAGTTTCCCAATCTGCTACTTGAGAACCCTCAACCGTTCCATTTCGTAGTCCACTATGGTCAAATGTAACCCTGATAGCGGTGGGATTTGAACCCACGCCCCCGAAGAGACTGGAGCCTAAATTCAGCACCGCTCGGCCACACTATCACACAGAGTGAGGAGCTATCTATAGCCCAAAGCAGTCACTGCAACCAGAGACCATGACTCACATCTCAGAGGAGCAGTGTTGATCTAGGATCAGTTTAGACTTTTAGATCACAACGAATAATCGTGTGTGTGTGTGTGTGTGTGTGTGTGTGTGTGTGTGTGTGTGTGTGTGTGTGTGTGTTTGCACGCTTGTGAGTGTGTCCAGTGGCTGGGTGGTGGCAGGTTGTGAGGGATCAATAGATGTGGTATTATGGGTCAAGTAGATACCTGACTAGAGGACAGGATAAGACCTGGTAAAGGACTTCAGAGGGATGACTGGCTCTCATGTTGTCTGCATCTGTGTCTTACGGAGATCAGCATATTTTGCGAAGTTGTGTTCAGGTTGTGTTCAGGTTGCATTCAGGTTGTGTTCAGGTTGTGGTCAGGTTGTGTTCAGGTGGTGTTCAGGTTGTGATCAGGTTGTGGTCAGGTTGTGTTCAGGTTGTGGTCAAGTTGTAGTCAGGTTGTGTTCAGGTTGTGGTCAAGTTGTAGTCAGGTTGTGTTCAGGTTGTGGTCAGGTTGTGTTCAGGTTGTGGTCAGGTTGTGATCAGGTTGTGGTCAGGTTGTGTTCAGGCTGTGTTCAGGCTGTTGTCAGGTTGTGGTCAAGTTGAATCCTGCTTGAAGAAGGAAGACTTTTGCTCATCTTTTTAGTGACCAGAAGAATGTCTGCCTCTATAGCCATGACCCCAGGTCGACCTGTTGTTCAACAGGGGGGATATCAGCACAGCTTCCAGGAAGAGCTGAGACACATCTCTGACTTAGACCCTTACAGTCATTGCTTGAGCCTTTACAGACACTCAGAATTTGCTTCGTCTATGAATTTGAAAGTGACTACATTTTTCCAACCCCTTCCCTCATCTGTTTTCCAAAACAGTGTGGGTGTTGACCACGTTGTTGTTGTTTGAGCTGCAGATTGCCCCTTTAAGCATGGGAGGAGGACGGGAAAGGCCTATATACTTCTCTATGTGGCGGCTGATCAAAGCCAGAGCTCAGCTGATTGCTGTCCTGTCCCTGTGACTGTTATGTGGACTTTACCTTGTTTTGACAATCAGGAGCCTCTCTCTCTCTCTCCCCCTGTGGACTTTGGGACTAACACTGGGTTAGTCAGAGAGCTAGAAACACATCTACAGTATAGTGGAGTGAGAGAGAGAGAGAGAGAGAGAGAGAGAGAGAGAGAGAGAGAGAGAGAGAGAGAGAGAGAGAGAAGAAGAGAGAGAGAGAGTGTGAGTGAGAGAGAGAGAAAGAGAAAACAGTGTTTGTATCCAATTAGAATGTGTTTCCTTCAGTAATCTGGAGAGACCATTCCCAACCCTCTAGCTGTCAGAAATACAGTAATTCAGTTCATAGTACACCAAGGCCATAAAGTAACCATGACAACTGTGAGTGACAACATTTTTCCCCACACAACTTTGTTTACTATAGTCTGATCTTCCAACAGTTGTGGGCTCTGGTTCCCTTTTGGTCCAGTTTCCCAATCAAACTGAACACTCCAGAACCATCAACTTAGTAGTCCACTATGGTCAAAATGTAACCCTGATAGCGGTGGGATTTGAACCCACGCCCCCTAAGAGACTGGAGCCTAAATTCAGCACTGCTCGGCCACACTATCACACAGAGTGAGGAGCTATCTATAGCCCAAAGCAGTCACTGCAACCAGAGGCCATGACTCACATCTCAGAGGAGCAGTGTTGATCTAGGATCAGTTTAGACTTTTAGATCACAATGAATAGGATTTTATGGACAGATCCTTGATCAGCACTCCTATTCTGAGACACGTTGTGGATACAGGCCCAGGAGCTCCCTTCTGTAAACATATTTATAGACCGTGATAGGGTAACATGGGGTGAGAGAGAAACATAAACAAAGTTGTGTGACAGGTTGTGTGTAATAGTGTGGCCGAGCGGTCTAAGGAACTGGTTCAAGGCTCTAATCTCCTTGGGGCTGTGGGTTCGAATCCCACTGCTGTCAGGCTTCCTTTTGACCAGTGTTGTCTACATACTGGAACATTCGGAGGTACTCGACAGAGTAGCCTGAGAAACACTAAGCTGTTTGGGCCAAAAGGTAACCAGAGCCCACAACTACTAGAAGGTCAAACTTTGACCTAAATGTCACTTTTAGAAAGGTGGTCAAACTGTCAGGGATGTTTTTGGTTGGTTGCTTTCTGGGTAGAGACCTTTGGAAAGTAAACACGTGCCTGACGGGGTAACGTGTATGTATCATGTTGAGTGTGGAGTGACTATTTGTATGCATCAGTTCTGTGTGTCTAAGACATTTTCCCCTCTGGGAGATGAACATTAATACTATCATACACATTCAGTGTATTCAGAAAGTATTCAGACCCTTTCATTTGATTTGTTTTACATTACAGCCTTATTCTAAAATGGATTCAATTGTTCCACTCATCAATCTACACACAATACCCCATAACGACATCACAATACCCCATAACGACATCACAATACCCCATAACGACATCACAATACCCCATAACAACAAAGCAAAAACTGTTTTTAAGAAATGTTTAGAATTTTATAAAAAAATGTCAAACTGAAATATAACATTTACATAAGTATTCAGACCCTTTACTCAGTACTTTGTTGAAGCACCTTTGGCAGCGATTACAGCCTTGAGTCATCTTGGGTATGACACTACAAGCTTGGCACACCTGTATTTGGGGAGTTTCTCCCATTCTTCTCTGCAGATCCTATCAAACTCTCTCAGGTTGAATGGGGAGCATTGCTGCACAGTAATTTTAAGGTCTCTCCAGAGATGTTCAATCAGGTTCAAGAACATTCAGAGATTGGTCCAGAAGCCACTCCTGCGTCGTCTTGGCTGTGTGCTTAGGGTCGTTGTCCTGTTGGAAGGTGAACCTTCTCTCCAGTCTGAGGTCCTGAGAGCTCTGGAGCAGGTTTTCATCAAGGATCTCTCTGACCTTTGCTCCGTTCATCTCTCCAAGTCCCTGTTGTTGAAAAACATCCCCACATCATGCTTCACCATAGGGATGGTGCCAGGTTTCCTCCAGGGGTGACACTTAGCATTCAGGTCGGAGTTGAATCTTGGTTTTATCAGACCAGAGAATCTTGTTTCTCATGGTCAGAGTCCTTTAGGTGCCTGTTGGAAAGCTCCATGCGGGCTGTCATGTGCCTTTTACTGAGGAGTGGGCTTCCGTCTTCCCACTCTACCAAAAAGGCCTGATTGGTGGAGTGCTGCAGAGATGGTTGTCCTTCTGGAAGGTTCTCCCATCTCCACAGAGGAACTCGGTCAGAGTGACCTTCTCCCCCGATTGCTCAGTTTTGCCGTGTGGCCAGCTCTAGGAAGTCTTGATGATTTTAAACTTCTTCCATTTAAGAATGATGGAGGCCACTGTGTTCTTGGGGACCTTCAACGCTGCAGACATGTATTGGTACCCTTCCCCAGATCTGTACCTCGACACAATCCTGTCTCAGAGCTCTACGGACAATTCCTTCGACCTCATGACTTTTATGCTCTGACATGCACTGTCAACTGTGGGACCTTATATAGACAGGTGTGTGCCTTTCCAAATCATCTCTAATCAATTCAATTTACCACAGGTGGACGCTAATCAAGTTGTAGAAACATCTAAAAGATGATCAACAGAAACAGGATTCACCGAAGCTCAATTTAAATTGAGATGGCAAAGGGTCTGAATACTAATGTAAAAGTATATTTTTTAAAAACAAACTGTTTTTGCATGATCATTATGGGGTATTGTGTGTAGGTTGATAAGGGGGGAAAAAATAATGTTATCCATTTTAGAATAAGGCTGTAACGTAACAAAATGTGGGAAAAGTCAAGGTGTGAATACTTTCTGAATGCAAGCGCACACACGCGCACACACACGAGAATACAAAATGAGGGACAGTTGACGCGGTAAGATGTACATTAACACATTTTTATTGCAATAGCTCTATCGAAAGCAACAACAGTGATAAATATAAACACTATGCAACGCTCAACATTCCTTCAATAGAGCCCCCCCCCCCCCCCCCCAGGAAGTAAATGAGAAATAAAGACAAGGGAAAAAAGGTGCCTTGAGGAGCCATTAACATGAAGAAAAACAACTATGGTATTTAAAGGGGGGGGGGGGGGGGGTGGAATCCACCAAGAACAGTTATTTTGAAAAATCATTCTGATTTAAAAAAAAAAATCCCCCTAAAAAGACGTACGTTGCTGAGAAAATATATAATGCACATCTGAGGATCAACAACTCCACAGTATGAAGAGAACGTCCCGTAA
The DNA here is from genome assembly GCF_002021735.2 of Oncorhynchus kisutch. NCBI lineage: Eukaryota > Metazoa > Chordata > Actinopteri > Salmoniformes > Salmonidae > Oncorhynchus > Oncorhynchus kisutch. The sequence goes on along the minus strand of NC_034189.2, from coordinate 12,075,401 downwards.
AGCTAAATTACAAAGCCATTCAATTCTGAAAGAAAACACAGGTAGCAATGAAAATGACACCTTCCTCATCACTGTGGCGGTTGCCATCAATCAACCAGTTGTTATTTCGTACTACACAGCAGCAAATTAAATAGGTACAAAACATTAGGCAGCGAGTTTTACTTCTTTTAACTTTTTTTTAAACTTTTAACTTTTTTTTTACAAAACTGCAAAATTTCCAAGTCGTACTTTTTGAAAAAAAAGTTTCTCCTGTCTGTTTAGTTTAAAAATGATTTTAAACCCTCATCTGTCTTTAGGAGTCTCAGCCAAAAGTATCAACACAACACTACAGAGATTTAACTTCTGCTCCCTTCTGTAAACTAGATGAAACAAAGAAAATACAACCGCATATGTTTACGCACTTCCTTCCTCTGGAACATATTACCTAGGTATTATTATCCAGAGTTTCCCATTCTTTTCTCAAGGGTTTGTTATTGTTTACTCAGAACGCTATGGCCCAACTTAGTATGCACACTAGTAGCTTGTCGCACACTACTGAGAATGCAAGTCCAGTACATGTCTAGAATGGTGTTTTGGGACGTGGCCGTAGTGGCCTATATCAGATCAGCAAAGTACAAAAGCAGAATCCTCATTCACTAAAACTAAATCGTAAGAAATCGATACTCATCCCTCTGATTGATTGAATTGATTAGATAATTGATTAGGTAAGACTTCTCAATCACAGAAAGTATTTGGCCAAACAAAGCCTTTGTATTGGTCAAATCTAATAGCTCAAAGCCAAAAAGCGCTGCAGCAAAACCTAAACAAATTAAACATTGGTCAAACTAAACGTACCCGGAATATGAAAGCAACAAAAGTTTGTTTCAGCGCATATCATCATAACCTTTCAAATTCCAATGTTTTTTATAAACAAATAAAAGTTTAAAATGTTGCAGACAAATCACAGTACAGCCTTTAAAATGTGTTCCAACCATAGAATTAGAATGATTATCATTCTAGTTCTATAGTTCCAGCCTTGGTAGTTATGGTAACGGTTCCTTTTCCATAACATAACAGTAGGTTCTGTGCCATATAACTGTACCATAGAAGACATTGGTTGTACCAAATGGGGTAAAACAGGTTAAGTCACCCTATTCCTGGAGGGGTAGCTAGATGGGATGTGAATGGTTGTGGAAAGGGTTTGGGGTCAGCTTTCTCATTTTGTCCTATTTTCTACACCAACAAATATATCATCATCATCATCGCCCTCTTACTGAAAACACACTTCATTTTTTTGCTTTTCACATTCTCTCTTTTCGAAACAAAAAGTCAAGCTCATTTTTATTTATCCACTGACATTTTGGAGAGGTAAGGAGAGAAAGAGGAGGGAGGCAGTATAATGATCAGGTGAGTACCAAAAAAAGAAAAAGACAACCCAGTCACACAATCGATAGGGGCTCTAACACCTCCTCCTCCCTTCGTCCATCTCTCCCTCCCTCTACATCCCTACAGTGGGTTAACTACCTAAGCGGCTGGCAGAGATACCGCAAGATACACAACAGTCCTCTAGGACTGACTGTGTCCAGCCTTTCAGAAGGGAGAGGAGAGAGAGGAGTGGGAGAGGAGTCAAAATACGTTTGGTGAAGTTCCATTCAGTGGATTTCAGTCCGATGTCTGCAGTGAACACTAATCTGTACTCTGGATTTTGCTCTTATGCCGCTGTGCTATAAATGCAAACATCATGTACAGCTTTGTAGCACAGCACTGCTTTAATGTTGTGGTATTTATACCAGTGGTGTGAAAAAAAAAGTACTTCAAACTGTCATACTCATATAAAAGTACAACACTGAAGGGAAAATCAGATGATGAAGAGGAAAGGCCTTCAGCTTTACAACAGATGATGAAGAGGAAAGGCCTTCAGCTTTACAACAGATGATGAAGAGGAAAGGCCTTCAGCTTTACAACAGATGATGAAGAGGAAAGGCCTTCAGCTTTACAACAGATGATAAAGAGGAAAGGCCTTCAGCTTTACAACAGATGATGAAGAGGAAAGGCCTTCAGCTTTATGACAGATGAAGAGGAAAGGCCTTCAGCTTTACGTAAGATGAAGATGAAAGGCTTTCAGCTTTACAACAGATGATGAAGACGAAAGGCCTTCAGCTTTACAACAGATGATAAAGAGGAAAGGCCTTCAGCTTTACAACAGATGATAAAGAGGAAAGGCCTTCAGCTTTACAACAGATGATGAAGAGGAAAGGCCTTCAGCTTTACAACAGATGAGAAAGAGGAAAGGCCTTCAGCTTTACAACAGATGAAGAGGAAAGGCCTTCAGCTTTACAACAGATGAGAAAGAGGAAAGGCCTTCAGCTTTACAACAGATGAGAAAGAGGAAAGGCCTTCAGCTTTACAACAGATGATGAAGAGGAAAGGCCTTCAGCTTTACAACAGATGATGAAGAGGAAAGGCCTTCAGCTTTACAACAGATGAGAAAGAGGAAAGGCCTTCAGCTTTACAACAGATGAAGAGGAAAGGCCTTCAGCTTTACGACAGATGAAGAGGAAAGGCCTTCAGCTTTACAACAGATGATAAAGAGGAAAGGCCTTCAGCTTTACAACAGATGAGAAAGAGGAAAGGCCTTCAGCTTTACAACAGATGATGAAGAGGAAAGGCCTTCAGCTTTACGACAGATGAAGAGGAAAGGCCTTCAGCTTTACGACAGATGATGAAGAGGAAAGGCCTTCAGCTTTACGACAGATGATGAAGAGGAAAGGCCTTCAGCTTTACGACAGATGAAGAGGAAAGGCCTTCAGCTTTACGACAGATGATGAAGAGGAAAGGCCTTCAGCTTTACGACAGATGACAAAGAGGAAAGGCCTTCAGCTTTACGACAGATGATGAAGAGGAAAGGCCTTCAGCTTTACGACAGATGAGAAAGAGGAAAGGCCTTCAGCTTTACGACAGATGATGAAGAGGAAAGGCCTTCAGCTTTACGACAGATGATAAAGAGGAAAGGCCTTCAGCTTTACGACAGATGATAAAGAGGAAAGGCCTTCAGCTTTACGACAGATGATGAAGAGGAAAGGCCTTCAGCTTTACGACAGATGATGAAGAGGAAAGGCCTTCAGCTTTACGACAGATGATGAAGAGGAAAGGCCTTCAGCTTTACGACAGATGATAAAGAGGAAAGGCCTTCAGCTTTACGACAGATGATGAAGAGGAAAGGCCTTCAGCTTTACGACAGATGATGAAGAGGAAAGGCCTTCAGCTTTACGACAGATGATGAAGAGGAAAGGCCTTCAGCTTTAAGACAGATGATGAAGAGGAAAGGCCTTCAGCTTTACGACAGATGAGAAAGAGGAAAGGCCTTCAGCTTTACGACAGATGATGAAGAGGAAAGGCCTTCAGCTTTACGACAGATGATAAAGAGGAAAGGCCTTCAGCTTTACGACAGATGATAAAGAGGAAAGGCCTTCAGCTTTACGACAGATGATGAAGAGGAAAGGCCTTCAGCTTTACGACAGATGAAGAGGAAAGGCCTTCAGCTTTATGACAGATGAAGAGGAAAGGCCTTCAGCTTTACGACAGATGAAGAGGAAAGGCCTTCAGCTTTATGACAGATGAAGAGGAAAGGCATTCAGCTTTACGACAGATGAAGAGGAAAGGCCTTCAGCTTTACGACAGATGATAAAGAGGAAAGGCCTTCAGCTTTACAACAGATGATGAAGAGGATAGGCCTTCAGCTTTACGACAGATGAAAAAGAGGAAAGGCCTTCAGCTTTACGACAGATGATGAAGAGGAAAGGCCTTCAGCTTTACGACAGATGATGAAGAGGAAAGGCCTTCAGCTTTATGACAGATGAAGAGGAAAGGCCTTCAGCTTTACGACAGATGATGAAGAGGAAACGCCTTCAGCTTTACGACAGATGAAGAGGAAAGGCATTCAGCTTTACGACAGATGAGAAAGAGGAAAGGCCTTCAGCTTTACGACAGGCGTTCCATCACTCCTCCTCGGTTCTCAAGTTGTGTGCCCGACACTTGTCTTTTTTTAACTTCTTTCCTGTCAGAAACTAAAACCGATGAGTCTCGTTGTGTGGTGAGAGTTGATGGTGGAAATGTGGGTTGTTTTTGGCAAGATGCAACAAAACAAAACCTGTGTGACGTGTTAAGGGCAGCCGTTGTGTCGAGGCGAACAAAGCGACTGATTACAAGCCACATTGGACAGAACGTATTGCACCGTTTTCAACCCTTTGTTGTAGCTACACTTCCCCAGCGCTAACCATAACCATTACCCTAACCATTACCCTAACCCTTACCATAACCCTAACCCTGACCCTAACCATTACCCTAACCCTTACCATAACCCTCACCGTGACCCTGACCATTACCCTAACCCTCACCTTGACCCTGACCATAACCATTACCCTCACCTTGACCCTAACCATTACCCTAACCCTTACCTTGACCCTAACCCTCACCTTGACCCTGACCATAACCATTACCCTCACCTTGACCCTAACCCTCACCTTGACCCTGACCCTAACCATAACCATTACCCTCACCTTGACCCTGACCATTACCCTCACCTTGACCCTGACCCTAACCATTACCCTGACCCTCACCTTGACCCTAACCATAACCCTCACCTTGACCCTGACCCTCACCTTGACCCTAACCCTAACCCTTCCACCACTGGTTCCTGTGGATGTGTCGAGATCGAGAACACACCCTCACTACCCCCCTCTTCTCTCTCTCCTATTGGCAGTGGGAAGGGTCTAGCGTGCATAAGCAGGGAAGTTCGAGGCTGACCGAGGTGTTTGTGTGTATTGAGGGTGTGTATTGAGGGTGTGTGTGTCCCCCGTCCGTGTGTGTATGGAGTGTGTATTAAGTGTCCGTGTGTGTATCCATGTGTGTGCGTATTGAGTGTGTCCATTGCGTGTATTGAGAGTGTGTGTGTGTGTGTCAGTGTATTGAGTGTGTGTGTCCGTGTATTGAGTGTGTGTGTGTGTCCGTGTATTGAGTGTGTGTGTGTGTGTCCGTGTATTGGGTGTGTGTGTCCGTGTATTGAGTGTGTGTGTCCGTGTATTGAGTGTGTGTGTGTGTGTCCGTGTATTGAGTGTGTGTGTCCGTGTATTGAGTGTGTGTGTGTGTGTCCGTGTATTGAGTGTGTGTGTCCGTGTATTGAGTGTGTGTGTGTGTGTGTCCGTGTATTGAGTGTGTGTGTGTGTCCGTGTATTGAGTGTGTGTGTGTGTGTGTGTCCGTGTATTGAGTGTGTGTGTGTCCGTGTATTGAGTGTGTGTGTGTCTGTGTATTGAGTGTGTGTGTGTGTGTGTGTCCGTGTATGGAGTGTATGCGTGTGTGTATTGAGTGTCCGTGTGTGTATTGAGTGTGTGTGTGTGTATTAAGTGTGTCTGTGTGTATATTGAGTGTGTCCGTGTGTGTATTAAGTGTGTCTGTGAGTGTGTGTATTAAGTGTGTCTGTGTGTGTGTATCCGTGTGTGTGTGTCCGTATTGAGTGTGTCCGTGTGTGTGTATCCGTGTGTGTGTCCGTATTGTGTGTATCCGTGTGTGTGTATTGAGTGTGTGTCCGTATTGTGTGTATCCGTGTGTGTGTATTGAGTGTGTGTCCGTATTGTGTGTATCCGTGTGTGTATTGAGTGTGTGTGGCCGTGTGTGTATCCGTGTGTGTGTCCGTGTGTGTATGTGTGTGTCAGTGTGTATTGAGTGTGTATGTGTGTGTCAGTGTGTATTGAGTGTGTCCGTGTGTGTCAGTGTGTATTGAGTGTGTCCGTGTGTGTCAGTGTGTGTGTCAGTGTGTATTGAGTGTGTCCGTGTGTGTATGTGTGTGTCAGTGTGTATTGAGTGTGTATGTGTGTGTCAGTGTGTATTGAGTGTGTCCGTGTGTGTCAGTGTGTGTGTCAGTGTGTATTGAGTGTGTCCGTGTGTGTGTGTGTGTGTGTCAGTGTGTGTATTGAGTGTGTCCGTGTGTGTATGTGTGTATCCGTGTGTGTGTCAGTGTGTGTATTGAGTGTGTCCGTGTGTGTATGTGTGTGTCAGTGTGTATTGAGTGTGTATGTGTGTCAGTGTGTATTGAGTGTGTCCGTGTGTGTATGTGTGTGTCAGTGTGTGTATTGAGTGTGTCCGTGTGTGTATGTGTGTATCCGTGTGTGTCAGTATGTGTATATTGAGTGTGTAAGTGTGTGTCCGTGTGTGTATATTGAGTGTGTAAGTGTGTGTCCGTGTGTGTATTGAGTGTGTAAGTGTGTGTGTATTGAGTGTGTAAGTGTGTCCGTGTGTATTGAGTGTGTATGTGTGTTGCACAGGGGGGCAAGTATGCCCAGCACCTTGGGGGTAGAGTCAGGTTACTGGAAAACCTGACAGCATCCAGCACCCCTGTGTGTGTGTGTGTGTGTGACCCAGCAGCTCTACTGACTGACTAGTGGATTCACAGAAACAGTGGGTGTCGCCTAGCCTCAACAGGACACACTGACGTGTGTGTGTGTGTGTGTGTGTGTGTGTGTGTGTGTGTGTGTGTGTAAGCGTCTCACACACACAGTACCAGACCTGTGTTAAAAAGGGCCTTATGTGGAAATAAAGTACCTGCTTCTTTTACGTAAAATATTTTTCATCAGGAAAACTGGGACCATCGTTGAGTCCAGTACCGTTCCATGTTATTAGCTGTACAAAAATACTCAATACAATCCTGTTAACATAATGAACACACCTGAAACCTATAAATATAGTAGTGTTGAAGTCTGGAGAGAAATCTGTACTGACCAGTCTGCACCCCGTCTCTAGGACTTATTGTTGTTATACAGCCATACTCAAGTGTTTCAGCGAAGCTCCCTTTTCGTACTGTTAGATCAGAAAGAAAGACAGAACTAAAGTCCAGTAACATTGACAGCAGCCTCAGAACCGGGTCTGAGAAGGATTGTTTTTTTTAGATATATCAAAAATAAAAAAAGTTTGCAAAAAAAATGAAATTATTAAACACAAATGTGGCGCATTCAGTCTTCGTTTTCTGTCGTCTTGGTGATGTTGCGGTTGTTGTTGTTCAGAGGGGGCGTGACCTCGTGGGCTGGAGTCCTTGAGGTCGAGGTTGAGAGGTTGAAGATCAAAGTGTGGTGTGGGGGTGTTGAAGGCCACGGTAGAGGGAGTCTGTGATGCTCCCTTCTCAGCTTCCTCCATCAGTCTGGAGAAAGAGAAAGAGAGAGAGAGAGAGAAAGAGAGAGACAGACAGACAGACAGAGAGAGAGAGACAGAGAGATGATCAGTTAACGTCACCAAAACGGTTGGTGAAGACGCAGGTCCCTGCATGGCCTCAGCTAACCTGGTTAGTGGTTTCACACACGCACCTTCTGGTAGTAGGCTGGTCTCGGCTCTGACCGGCCCTGTGTCTGTTATGTGTATGTGAGCCTGTTGCGAGAGAGAGTCTGTTGCGAGAGAGAGTCTGTAGAGAGAGTCTGTTGCGAGAGAGAGTCTGTAGAGAGAGTCTGTTGCGAGAGAGAGTCTGTAGAGAGAGTCTGTAGAGAGAGTCTGTAGAGAGAGTCTGTAGAGAGAGTCTGTAGAGAGAGTCTGTAGAGAGAGTCTGTAGAGAGAGTCTGTAGAGAGAGTCTGTAGAGAGAGTCTGTAGAGAGAGTCTGTAGAGAGAGTCTGTAGAGAGAGTCTGTAGAGAGAGTCTGTAGAGAGAGTCTGTAGAGAGAGTCTGTAGAGAGAGTCTGTAGAGAGAGTCTGTAGAGAGAGTCTGTAGAGAGAGTCTGTAGAGAGAGTCTGTAGAGAGAGTCTGTAGAGAGAGTCTGTAGAGAGAGTCTGTAGAGAGAGTCTGTAGAGAGAGTCTGTAGAGAGAGTCTGTAGAGAGAGTCTGTAGAGAGAGTCTGTAGAGAGAGTCTGTTGAGAGAGTCTGTTGAGAGAGTCTGTTGAGAGAGTCTGTTGAGAGAGTCTGTTGAGAGAGTCTGTTGAGAGAGTCTGTTGAGAGAGTCTGTTGAGAGAGTCTGTTGAGAGAGTCTGTTGAGAGAGTCTGTTGAGAGAGTCTGTTGAGAGAGTCTGTTGAGAGAGTCTGTTGCGAGTGTGTGTGTGTCTGTGCGAGTCTGTGTGTGTGGACCCACAGCTAGGCTTTGTCCCGTTATAACAATTGCTGCTGGGTCATAATACAGGTGCTTTGAGAGAGCTTCAGCTGTGGGCTGGAGAGACAGGAATGCTGGCTAACGCTTTCTATCTGTTTGTTACGGGGGGGAGACAGGAATGCTGGCTAACGCTTTCTATCTGTCTGTTACAGGGGGGGAGACAGGAATGCTGGCTAACGCTTTCTGTCTGTTACAGGGGGGGGGGGGAGACAGGAATGCTGGCTAACGCTTTCTGTCTGTCTGTTACAGGGGGAGACAGGAATGCTGGCTAACGCTTTCTATCTGTCTGTTTGTTACGGGGGGGAGACAGGAATGCTGGCTAACGCTTTCTGTCTGTTTGTTACGGGGGGGGGGGGGGGACAGGAATGCTGGCTAATGCTTTCTGTCTGTTTGTTACAGGGGGGGAGACAGGAATGCTGGCTAACGCTTTCTATCTGTCTGTTACAGGGGGGGGGGGGGAGACAGGAATGCTGGCTAACGCTTTCTATCTGTCTGTTACAGGGGGGGGAGACAGGAATGCTGGCTAACGCTTTCTATCTGTCTGTTACAGGGGGGGGGGACAGGAATGCTGGCTAACGCTTTCTATCTGTCTGTTACAGGGGGGGGGAGAAGAGACAGGAATGCTGGCTAATGCTTTCTGTCTGTCTGTTACGGGGGGGGGGAGAAGAGACAGGAATGCTGGCTAACGCTTTCTATCTGTCTGTTACAGGGGGGGGGGAGAAGAGACAGGAATGCTGGCTAATGCTTTCTATCTGTCTGTTACGGGGGGGGGGGGGAAGAGACAGGAATGCTGGCTAACGCTTTCTATCTGTCTGTTACAGGGGGGGGGAGAAGAGACAGGAATGCTGGCTAACGCTTTCTATCTGTCTGTTACAGGGGGGGGGGAGAAGAGACAGGAATGCTGGCTAATGCTTTCTATCTGTCTGTTACAGGGGGGGGAGAAGAGACAGGAATGCTGGCTAACGCTTTCTATCTGTCTGTTACAGGGGGGGGGGAGAAGAGACAGGAATGCTGGCTAATGCTTTCTATCTGTCTGTTACGGGGGGGGGGGAGAAGAGACAGGAATGCTGGCTAACGCTTTCTATCTGTCGGTTACAGGGGGGGAGACAGGAGACACAGAAAGACAGAGATAGTGAGAGGAGGTGGACAGAGGTCTTCGGTTAATTGTTACGTCAGTTGACCTTGACCATAACAATCTCCTCAGACTCCCACAACTGCCCCCCCCCCCCAGCAATAAAATGCCTGCATATTTCCAAACAACATCCCTAGACCACCTGCATTACGAGTCTGGCGCCTGGGTAAGTGTTTGTCCAAGCTAAATCTCTCGAAGGCTTCGGCCCTAAAAAACAACCGCCAGCCAGTCGACATGATTTCACACACTGTCAAAACTAAACACCTCATTGGCTCATGGGAAACGTTTGATATGACAGAATAGAAGCCAGTTAACCTACAGTAAGCTATGAGAGTGAACATCACATGACCATTCGAGCCCTCTTCAGAACGCAAATAACAATTAGAAACCCCTTTGGTTTTGTGCTGTTACTAAGTAAGCTGCCAGGCTAGCTAGTGAATGTCCAGTCCTTTTCATCATCATAGGCAGTGAAGCCACAACCAGAGGTAGCCAGTTTATTTTAGTTTGGTTAGGCCTAACTGGGTTACACTGAGTTGTATTCATTAGTGCACGCCATAGCCAAACATTTTACAAAAGGAACTACCAGTATTATTATTATTTCTTTTTTAAATCGGACAAATTCAGGTAGGTCCCTCCCCCTTTCGGCCCGTTTGGTTCCTGGTCAGGTCTGGGTTAGGTATGAGGTTAATGGTCAGGTCTGGGTTAGGTATGAGGTTAATGGTCAGGTCTGGGTTAGGTATGAGGTTAATGGTCAGGTCTGGGTTGGGTATGAGGTTAATGGTCAGGTCTGGGTTGGGTTGGGTATGAGGTTAATGGTCAGGTCTGGGTTAGGTATGAGGTTAATGGTCAGGTCTGGGTTGGGTGTGAGGTTAATGGTCAGGTCTGGGTTAGGTGTGAGGTTAATGGTCAGGTCTGGGTTAGGTGTGAGGTTAATGGTTAGGTATGGGTTAGGTATGAGGTTAATGGTTAGGTATGAGGTTAATGGTCAGGTCTGGGTTGGGTATGAGGTTAATGGTCAGGTCTGGGTTGGGTATGAGGTTAATGGTCAGGTCTGGGTTAGGTATGAGGTTAATGGTCAGGTCTGGGTTGGGTATGAGGTTAATGGTCAGGTCTGGGTTAGGTATGAGGTTAATGGTCAGGTCTGGGTTAGGTATGAGGTTAATGGTTAGGTATGAGGTTAATGGTGAGGTCTGGGTTAGGTGTGAGGTTAATGGTCAGGTCTGGGTTAGGTATGAGGTTAATGGTCAGGTCTGGGTTGGGAATGAGGTTAATGGTCAGGTCTGGGTTTGGTATGAGGTTAATGGTCAGGTCTGGGTTAGGTATGAGGTTAATGGTCAGGTCTGGGTTGGGTATGAGGTTAATGGTCAGGTCTGGGTTGGGTATGAGGTTAATGGTCAGGTCTGGGTTAGGTATGAGGTTAATGGTCAGGTCTGGGTTAGGTATGAGGTTAATGGTCAGGTCTGGGTTAGGTATGAGGTTAAAGGTCAGGTCTGGGTTAGGTATGAGGTTAATGGTCAGGTCTGGGTTAGGTATGAGGTTGATGGTCAGGTCTGGGTTAGGTATGAGGTTAATGGTCAGGTCTGGGTTAGGTATGAGGTTAATGGTCAGGTCTGGGTTAGGTATGAGGTTAATGGTCAGGTCTGGGTTAGGTATGAGGTTAATGGTCAGGTCTGGGTTAGGTATGAGGTTAATGGTCAGGTCTGGGTTAGGTATGAGGTTAATGGTCAGGTCTGGGTTGGGTTGGGTAGGAGGTTAATGGTCAGGTCTGGGTTAGGTATGAGTTTAATGGTCAGGTCTGGGTTGGGTTGGGTAGGAGGTTAATGGTCAGGGTTGGGTTGGGTAGGAGGTTAATGGTCAGGTCTGGGTTGGGTTGGGTAGGAGGTTAATGGTCAGGTCTGGGTTAGGTATGAGGTTAATGGTCAGGTCTGGGTTAGGTATGAGGTTAATGGTCAGGTCTGGGTTAGGTATGAGGTTAATGGTCAGGTCTGGGTTAGGTAAGAGGTTAATGGTCAGGTCTGGGTTAGGTATGAGGTTAATGGTCAGGTCTGGGTTGGGTTGGGTATGAGGTTAATGGTCAGGTCTGGGTTGGGTATGAGGTTAATGGTCAGGTCTGGGTTAGGTATGAGGTTAATGGTCAGGTCTGGGTTAGGTATGAGGTTAATGGTCAGGTCTGGGTTGAGTATGAGAATAATGGTCAGGTCTGGGTTGGGTATGAGGTTAATGGTCAGGTCTGGGTTAGGTATGAGGTTAATGGTCAGGTCTGGGTTGGGTTGGGTATGAGGTTAATGGTCAGGTCTGGGTTAGGTATGAGGTTAATGGTCAGGTCTGGGTTAGGTATGAGGTTAATGGTCAGGTCTGGGTTAGGTATGAGGTTAATGGTCAGGTCTGGGTTAGGTATGAGGTTAATGGTCAGGTCTGGGTTAGGTATGAGGTTAATGGTCAGGTCTGGGTTAGGTATGAGGTTAATGGTCAGGTCTGGGTCAGGTATGAGGTTAATGGTCAGGTTTTAAAATCAGCTTACAGTTTAAGTACCTCTGATTAGCCTGTAAGCCGATAGCTACTGTCTGTGGTACAACACAAGAAAACTTTTCAGTTAGCTTTGCCACTGTCCTGTCGGTCTCTCTATCCTCTCCAATTCCCATCTCTCTCACCCTTCTCTGCCCCTCTCACTTTCCTCTTTCTATCACATCTGTTTCTCCCTGAACCCTACCTGTTATTTGGCAAAGAAGGAGAGAGAGAGAGACAGAGAGAGAGAGAGAGACAGAGAGACAGAGAGAAAGACAGACAGAGAGAAATAGGTTGACCTGAGAAGACTGCTGAAGCCGGGCGGAAGAGAAAAAAGGAGAAGGAATTAGCTACATTGTAGACCAATTAGACACTACTCTTCTTCACCCTTCCTCCTCCCCCTCTAGTTTGGGACTTGGGGTCAGTTCCATCCAAGGGGCTTAAGTCCAATAGGTAGCCTAAATATCCTGATGAAAATGGTGGGATGCATGACACTTAAGTGGAAATGCCATCCATGTCAACATGTCAAGTGGCATTCTCCTGCCACGTCCTAAAGGGGCACAGGTAAGGACCCCATCTGTTTGTGTGCAACTCTCGTATGTCTAGTCCATACTTTGTGTAGCTGTTAGCGTTGCTGCTACTGATAACCAGGTTGATGGAAAGCCTTTCCAAATAAATGGTAACTACAGAGTAGTCTTTGCCTACCTGGCAGAAGGATATGATTATTTGCAGATATCCAGTGGCCACTTGTTTTGCAAACTATGCAAATAACATGAGCGCTACAGAAACACAGTAATCCAAAACAACAGTCTCTGGGTGGTGGCACTTGCATTAAATGTAACCTTTTTATTTAACTAGGCAAGTCAGTTAAGATCAAATTCTTATTTACAATGACGGCCTCAAACCTGGACCTGTGTGTATTGGATAGTTACCCATTAAAGGGGAAATACACCTCAAATTCTAATTCTCTTCCATATTTTCCCAGACCATAAAAGTGGTCTCCTGATGTGATTCAAAATGTTTTTGTTTTTCTATAAAAAAAAATAAAGTGTGTGATTTTGAGAGCAGAAACCTGGAACAACACGGGGGAAAAACAGAAACCTGGAACAACACGGGGGAAAAACAGAAACCTGGAACAACACGGGGGAAAAACAGAAACCTGGAACAACACGGGGGAAAAACAGAAACCTGGAACAACACGGGGGAAAAACAGAAACCTGGAACAACACGGGGGAAAAACAGAAACCTGGAACAACACGGGGGAAAAACAGAAACCTGGAACAACACGGGGGAAAAACAGAAACCTGGAACAACACGGGGGAGAAACAGAAACCTGGAACAACAGAAACCTGGAAATACACGGGGGAGAAACAGAAACCTGGAACAACACGGGGGAAAAACAGATACCTGGAACAACAGAAACCTGGAAAAACAGAAACCTGGAACAACAGAAACCTGGAGCAGAGAAAAATAACTTGGAAAAAGCAAAACAGAATCAGGCAAAAATAAATAAATAAAGCTTTCATGCAGTGGATTCCAAACCTCTCTTTGGGGACCCCCAGACATTTCACTGTAGCTCTGAACTGGCTCACCTCATTCAAGGGCTTTATGATGAGTTGACAATTGAAATCAGGTGTGTTAGCTATGGAATAGATTGAATTACATGGAACGGCTGAGGGACCCAGAGGAGAAGTTTGAAAAACACTGGCATAAGGGTCTGTCTGTGACAGTCAGAGAGACAGTGAGAAAGAGAGAGAAAAAGAGATAACGAAAGGTGTGTTTGTGTGCATGTGAGTACATTTAGAAACCAGCCATGCCCACAAAGTACTATCATAAAGAGCCATTCTTAAATCCCACTAGTGTCGCTGTACTATCACCCTCCATGACCCCATCAGTGTGCCAGTGTGCGTGTAGGATTCAAAACACCCTAATTCATAATGTTAAAGGTAATTTTTCAGATGCCTACTTCTTCAGATGCCTGCCTACTTAAAATGTCATTTGTTTTTAATTTCAGTGTTTTTTACACCAGTGTTTTTCTGTTAAAGGTGCGTTATACAACATGTCCACATGTAAAGCCAGATCATTTTTTTTAAATGCAACCAAAAGTCTTTCATTGGCTATTGTAACCTTTCATTTGACCTCTGCCAAAAGGTCTGGGCCCAGTTACATGAAACAGATTTATAAAGTTAATTTCCCCCTTCTCTTTTCCCATAAAGTTTCCTGAACTTTAAGTCAATTAAGCGAAAAAGTTAAAGGGTGCCCATGAGGATAAACAGCATTTGTGGAGGTGAATGTTGTTTTCCTCTGGCCTGGTTTCAAAAGGAAAACCTCCACCAGCTAGGCAGCTAGCTAACGGGCTAGCTGCTTAGATACACAATGGAAGAAACACAGTCCATGGTTACAAAGCTAGCTGGCTACCCTGTTAGTTAGCTTGATGTGCTAGAAAGTAATAGAAATAATTTGTTTGTTTTTTTACTAAAAGAAATGTGTTTCATCATTTTCTGAATATTTGTTTATCCCGTCTTGAATGTATCAGTTCTGCGATCTCCCAAATTAAAATGTGATCTCTTTGAGGAGAGTTCAGTCAGTGAGTTAGGTCATCTCCATGGTAACCAGAGACTTTCTGCTGTACATGCCTTCAAACTACCGTAAAACCCTTTACGTATGCCCTTACCTAAGGAAAACATTTGAGGAGCTCTACGCAAAGCGGTCATCAAGGCAAAGGGCGGCTATTTGAAGAATCTCAAAAATAAAACATATTTTGATTGGTTTACACTTTTTTGGTTACTACATGATTCCATGTGTGTTATTTCATAGTTTTGATGTCTTCACTATTATTCTACAATGTAGAGAATAGTGAAAAAAAAAAACTTTTGACTGGATGTCTCATGGTCTGACAAAAACACCAGTCCTTTTAAAGCAGGTGCGGGAGGACGACATCGATGGTGCAGTGGAGTGAGATGCAGGCCATGCAACAACATCTCTCTAGCTTAGACAGACCGATATCCACGGGGATTTTTGTATTATGTTAATTTGAATTCCGCGGGAGCACAACCCTTGTAGGGCAAGGCACATTTATGCATCCTATACATTTGTAGAATCCGGGCATTAGCCCCCCCCCCCTACTCTGTGTCTTAGGCAGCTAATGGTATTATCAACTAATCACAGGCTTAACACACAGACAGACACAGACAGAGAGACAGAGAGAGACAAAGGAAGACAGACAAGACAGAGGCAGGCAGAGAGAGAGAGAGAGAGAGAGAGGCAGGCAAGTACTGCTGTAATAAAGTCATTTTGTGGGGGAAAACAGATTCTTATTGGCTGGGCCTGGCTCCCCATTTTTGTTCAGTATAGAAGATTCCTTCTTCCCTAAATTCAAACTGAAAAGTGCTACATTCACAGAACAATCAAACTAAGGTCTGATGTTAAAGAGTTGGCAGTACAGTACGTCACAACTTGCCACAAGCTAAGGGAGGAAACATGGGAAATCACAGGCTTAACATAGACAGAGAGAGAAACTGCTACAGAGAGAGAAACTGCTACAGAGAGAGAAACTGCTACAGAGAGAGAAACTGCTACAGAGAGAGACGAGCTAATGCAGGAAACATGGGAAAATCACAGGCTTAACATAGACAGAGAGAGAAACTGCTACAGAGAGAGAAACTGCTACAGAGAGAGAAACTGCTACAGAGAGAGAAACTGCTACAGAGAGAGACGAGCTAATGCAGGAAACATGGGAAAATCACAGGCTTAACATAGACAGAGAGAGAAACTGCTACAGAGAGAGAAACTGCTACAGAGAGAGAAACTGCTACAGAGAGAGAAACTGCTACAGAGAGAGAAACTGCTACAGAGAGAGACGAGCGAAGGCAGGAAACATGGAATGTAGCCTACTATTTTCTGTATAATAAGTAACAAACAATATAAGTACCACCAGTCATTTATTGTTTGTCAAATTAGATTCTGAACATGAGCCATTTACTTACATTTTTGTATATTTCTTTGTTTTATACATTATGCTTTTATAGGTAGTATTTTTGTTTCTGTCACCGTTCTTTTCATAATTTTTGTGTGTAACACTTCGCTTTGGCAACATTGCCCTCCGTGTTTTCCAGTGGGTGGGCCCATGCCCTCCCAGGCCCACCCATGGCTGCTCCCCTGCCCACCCATGGCTGCTCCCCTGCCCAGTCATGTGAAATCCATAGATTAGGGCCTAATGAATTAATTACAATTGACCGATTTCCTTATATGAACTGTAACTCAGTAAAATCATTGGAATTGTTGCATTTATATTTTTTGTTCAGTGAAAATACAATTTCTCCGACACACACACACACCCTAAATAGGCCTATTGAATTTGAAATTCAGAAGGACAAAAGGAGAGAGAGCGAGAGAAAGCAAGTGTGTGTGTCCATTTAGAAGCCAGCAATGCCAAAACACACCCAGCGCAAACATTAGCAACAACAACTGCCTCTGCATTATCCCTCTCCATGTCCCCGTGTCTGTGTGGCTAATAAACGTAGCTAACATCACATTCCTATAGGGAGAGAGCTAAATTAGTAAAAACCTGCTCTTTTATCAAGACCATCTGTGGAGGATCAAACTACAAGGAGGAACGGCAATACAGTGAGGGAATAGTAGTCACACACACACTACAGTAGAGTAACACACACACACACTACAGTAGCGTAACACACACACACACTACAGTAGAGTAACACACACTACAGTAGAGTAACACACACTACAGTAGAGTAACACACACACACACTACAGTAGAGTAACACACACACACACTACAGTAGAGTAACACACACACACACTACAGTAGAGTAACACACACACACTACAGTAGAGTCACACACACACACACTACAGTAGAGTCACACACACACACACTACAGTAGAGTCACACACACACTACAGTAGAGTCACACACACACTACAGTAGAGTCACACACACACTACAGTAGAGTCACACACACACTACAGTAGAGTAACACACACACACTACAGTAGAGTAACACACACACACTACAGTAGAGTAACACACACACACTACAGTAGAGTAACACACACACACTACAGTAGAGTAACACACACACACTACAGTAGAGTAACACACACACACTACAGTAGAGTAACACACACACACTACAGTAGAGTAACACACACACACTACAGTAGAGTAAACACACACACTACAGTAGTAACACACACACTACAGTAGAGTAACACACACACACACACACTACAGTAGAGTAACACACAGTAGAGTAACACACAGTAGAGTAACACACAGTAGAGTAACACACACACTACAGTAGAGTAACACACACACACTACAGTAGAGTAACACACACACTACAGTAGAGTAACACACACACTACAGTAGAGTAACACACACACTACAGTAGAGTAACACACACACTACAGTAGAGTAACACACACACTACAGTAGAGTAACACACACACACTACAGTAGAGTAACACACACACACTACAGTAGAGTAACACACACACACTACAGTAGAGTAACACACACACACACTACAGTAGAGTAACACACACACACACACTACAGTAGAGTAACACACACACACACACTACAGTAGAGTAACACACACACACACACTACAGTAGAGTAACACACACACACACACTACAGTAGAGTAACACACACACACACACTACAGTAGAGTAACACACACACACACACACACTACAGTAGAGTAACACACACACACACACTACAGTAGAGTAACACACACACACACACTACAGTAGAGTAACACACACACACACACACTACAGTAGAGTAACACACACTACAGTAGAGTAACACACACTACAGTAGAGTAACACACACTACAGTAGAGTAACACACACTACAGTAGAGTAACACACACTACAGTAGAGTAACACACACACAATACAGTACAGTAACACACACACTACAGTAGAGTAACACACTACAGTACAGTAACACACACACAGTAACACACACACACTACAGTACCACACACAGTAACACACACAATAACACACACACAGTAACACACACAATAACACACACACACAGTAACACACACAATAACACACACACAGTAACACACACACAGTAACACACAGTAACACACACAGTAACACACACACACAGTAACACACACACACAGTCACACACACACACAGTAACACACACACACACAGTAACACACACACACACACAGTAACACACACACAGTAACACACACACAGTAACACACACACAGTAACACACACACAGTAACACACACACAGTAACACACACACAGTAACACACAGTAACACACACACAGTAACACACAGTAACACACACACAGTAACACACACACAGTAACACACACAGTAACACACACACAGTAACACACACACACACAGTAACACAGTAACACACACACAGTAACACACACACAGTAACACACACAGTAACACACACAGTAACACACACACAGTAACACACACACTACAGTACAGGACCACACACGTTATGTTAATGACAATACTATCTGGCAATACTGGCTGATAAGGAACGCCCCTTTACGGGGAGGTAGAATATACTGGCTGATAAGGAACGCCCCTTTACGGGGAGGTAGAATATACTGGCTGATAAGGAACGCCCCTTTACGGGGAGGTAGAATATACTGGCTGATAAGGAACGCCCCTTTACGGGGAGGTAGAATTCCTTCCCATTCTGAATCTGTTTAGAATATTCTAATTGATGACACTCTGATCACAATTCCGGCATAACGGACCCTGGCGAGTCTCTCAGGAAAACCAGAGCAATAACTAGGCTATTCCACTGTCACTTTTAAACCACTTTTAGGTCTCGTGGAGGGCACTTTTAGGTCTCGTGGAGGGTTAGAGGTGCTAGAGGGCATCTCTAGGGGTGTCAGGAGTTGTTATATCATGTCCTGGGCTCTTCAGAGTGCCACTAGTGGACATTCCAGTTTAATTCTGGAGGAAAAATGACATGGCATGTACCTAGAATGTACACACACACACACACACACCTCTCTGTTATGCGTGGGAATACTTTGGAACAGATTTCAGAAATCAGAATCCCTTGGTGCTGATTTGCTACTGTTTTTTCAGTCTTTTATGTCCAACAATGAATTTAAAAAGCATTGGAGTAGATTGTTTCCCTTTGAGGCACATTAGTAACCCAAGAATTTGATTACTCAACCAATTTCATATTCGTCCTCCTCCTATCTGAATGTGGGAGAACATTCACTCCCCAGCAAAGCCTACAACCCTCACACAGTCATTCAACATCCTACAGCAGGATGGCCCACGAGTGATTTTAGAATGACATGATTATTATTGGTTTTATATTGTTGGACACGAGACTATAAAAAACACCAGGAAATCAGCTCTAAGAGATTATTGGAAAAATCTGTTCGCAAGTATTCCCACGAACAATAAAGAGACACGTGACCGTTCCCGCCCCACCAACTATCCGTTCAAGAAAATAACATTTTAAAAAATCGTCCCGCGGCTGAATCTAGTTGATGATCCCAATCCTAGAGAATAGTACACACACACACACCATTTACAACAGTAAACAGCTAGCTAGCCTGTTAGTCACGAGGCTAATATACTCCTACATGAGAAAATCTCCTGTCTGAGTCAAAGCCAGGGTGCGTTCACCTATGAGTAACAAAGGACACACTAACATACAAGTCGATATAGGCCTAATGAAACTACATGAAACTACATTGCCATGGAAATGGCTGATAACACTACTTGAAGCACTTGCATCAGCTGATGTCACAAAGTGCTGTACAGAAACCCAGCCTAAAACCCCAAACAGCAAGCAATGCAGGTATAGAAGCAGTGGCTAGGATAAACTCCCTAAGACAGGCCAAAACCTAGGAAGAAACCTAGAGAGGAATCAGGCTCTAAGGGGTGGCCAGTCTTCTGTCTGTGCCGGGTGGAGATGATAACAGAACATGGCCAAGATATTCAAATGTTCATAGATGACCAGCAGGGTCAAATAATAATAATCACAGTGGTTGTCGAGGGTGCAGCAAGTAGACTTGTTAGCTACTTCAGTGGATGTTGAACACATTTCTACTGGCAAATTAACACATTTCAAATTATAACTAGGAAATCTATGCGTTCTCTGGAAAACAATGCAACTGTGGAAGGTCAGTTCCACATCGCTAGAACGTCGTGGAACAAACCTTCCACGTCATTCATAATTTTTTTTCCATAGAACGCATAGTCCCTTGTTGATTACCTGTTGTATGTGTCATAGCAACTTATTATACAGCAATACATCAATTAATGACAGCGGTATAATCTACATCGTACTAAAACATTAAAATTGTTTTAACATATTTAGATTATATTTAACATCTGTGTGTATGTATTTACATCAGAGAGAGTTCAGGTTCAACACCAAACATGCTCTCGCACACACACACACACACACACACACACACGAAAGGCGATCCAGTTGCCTGTGCACCTTCCTGCGTTAGGGCCAGTACACATTCTGTGTCTCAAATGGCACCTTATTCCCTACACAGTGCACTACTTTTGACCAGGGCTCAGGGTGCAATTTGGGATGAAGCACACACATGTCTACTGCTAGACCCAGCTCATAAATAACTGTCAGTCTGAAAATAAAGCAGTAAATATAGATGTGAAATAGGAAAGGGCAGCTAGCTCACGCTCTCAGCAGCAGCTAGCTCACGCTCTCAGCAGCAGCTAGCTCACGCTCTCAGCAGCAGCTAGCTCACGCTCTCAGCAGCAGCTAGCTCACGCTCTCAGCAGCAGCTAGCTCACGCTCTCAGCAGCAGCTAGCTCACGCTCTCAGCAGCAGCTAGCTCACGCTCTCAGCAGCAGCTAGCTCACGCTCTCAGCAGCAGCTAGCTCACGCTCTCAGCAGCAGCTAGCTCACGCTCTCAGCAGCAGCTAGCTCACGCTCTCAGCAGCAGCTAGCTCACGCTCTCAGCAGCAGCTAGCTCACGCTCTCAGCAGCAGCTAGCTCACGCTCTCAGCAGCAGCTAGCTCACGCTCTCAGCAGCAGCTAGCTCACGCTCTCAGCAATCTCTACTACAGGACCTTAACCCAGCTCCAAGACCAAGACAACTACTAGGCTCACACTGTCACACTATGAAGGAGGTCTTGGATGTGGGATAGGAAAGGGCACAGCTAGCTAGCTAGCTAGCTAACACTCGCTACTCTATGTAAAAAGGTTTTGCTACAGCATGCCCAAACGAACAGGACCCAGTAGCCTACTTCCCTGTTTCAGAAGGAGCGCTGAAATGGGCCTGGCTGGCTGCTGAAGGCAGGTCACAGGAAGTTTATTCCTGTGATAGTGGTGCATTTCCTGTGGCTCTGTTCTATTGCTGTGGTGCCCCGACACACTGGGCCAATTAGAGCACATCAAAGACCCTCTGCATGACTCCACACACACATACACTAGTATGACAGTGGAAACACTTCAAACAGTGACAAGCTTTATTGGAGAAGTTGGTTTTTCTATGGAAAACCACACACATCTCCACACGACACCCACAGACGGAGTGTTGGTTTTCCAATGGAACAAAACTAAGGAAGGACCTCGCCCAGGAGGGCAGCAAGGAGTCAATGCAGTGAACACAAACACACTCACACTCTCTCTGGTGGAAACACACACACGGGCAACTGCAGGTCAAGGTTTCTCCATAGTTACCATAGGTACTGTTTGACCCACTTTGGCACAATGGCCAGGACCTGGGTCAATGAAGTGTGTGGAGTACAGTAGGTGAGAATCCCTCTCTTATCATTATTACCTTTTGCACTGCAGGGCATGCCGACAACTGGAGGGCTAGCACGCGCACACACAGACTAGTGTTCTCTACCCTGGGATTTACTGTATTACCAGCTTAGTATAAACCCATTGGGTGTCTATCAGAATGCTAACAAAATTAGCACATGTAATAGCGAATTTCCATGTAAGCTGCTAGCTCAGTATGCTAACGAGGACAAACGGGAAAAAAAATACCAAATTGCATAGACAGGCAGTCCAGCACATATAGTTAGTTAGATATATATATATATGTAGGAGCAACCGAATGTTCTTTTTGGTGAGTTTGGACATTTACAAGCGAATGTGAACGAGAGAAATTGTGCAAATTAACAGTACTGGCTCTATAGTAGCAGACACGCTGCGTCTGTGTGGAGTCTGGAGTCGCTATGGCAACGGCCCTGCCTGCTCTGCTCACAGATGATGTGGGAGGAGCAAACAGACGGACAACAGAGAGGAGAGAAAAAATGCAAGAGAATGAAAAGAGAGCAGTGCCAGCTGTACAGATAACTCATCCAAAGGGCTGGGACTTCCTGAACACGTAAAAAAAACTAAAACACACACAATATGATGATGCTCCGTCACCTTATTAAGTCAGCTAGTTAATGCAGAATTATTCGTTTTTCCAGACAGGAAAAAATTATTAAACAACACAAGAAATATCTTGCTGCATTTTGTAAACACAGAACTAAAATGCTTCTTATTGTAATTTCTCCTCAGGATCAGACTAACTTTGTGCTTCTGTTGCACTTCTCCACGAATGGGCATTCTATCAGCAAACAGGTCTCTGACAGATGTGTAGCTACTGTTCTCTGGTAGAATGCTAGTTCACCTTGAAGAAAAACATGAGGGAATGTAGCTGGCTACATTCTATGATGAACTTTAATATGATGGCCATGCATCGTTGTTGCAAAACATACCTTGCTTTTTCACTGTAAACTCATTTAGCTACTTGTGTGGCTGGCAGCCAAATAACGTTACACTTCTGCTGTCCTCCGATGAAAAGGAATCCGTTTTCTGCTGACTGTGTTGCACTAATGGATTTTATGTGAAGGAAAACTACAGTTGCACGCCCCTGATCACTCTATTGAAGCAAAACACCACTTAACTTTCAATTTAAAACGAGACCCCTGTCAATACACAGCTGGACTCACCTGCTCCGGCTTTCTCCCATTGTGCTCTTTACAAACAAACACCTGACTGTCTCACCTGCTCTGGCTTTCTCCCAGTGTGCTCTTTACAAACAAACACCTGACTGGCTCACCTGCTCTGGCTTTCTCCCATTGTGCTCTTTACAAACAAACACCTGACTGGCTCACCTGTTCTGGCTTTCTCCCATTGTGCTCTTCACAAACAAACACCTGACTGGCTCACCTGCTCTGGCTTTCTCCCATTGTGCTCTTCACAAACAAACACCTGACTGGCTCACCTGCTCTGGCTTTCTCCCATTGTGCTCTTTCCAAACGAACACCTGACTGGCTCACCTGTTCTGGGGAACTACGGTAAACTTCATAACGTTAAATAATGTGACAGGTGAAATGAAGAACGCCATCTGCTTTATCTCCTAACACGTTGCACAAGTTGACTGCTGGTATTTACTTTAAAAAGTAGATACAAATATTAAAATGTATAGAAAAACTTCAAATAAATAGTTTCAACAGTATTGAAAAACCATCCTGTAGCTATTTCCAAATACCCCCCCCATCCCTCTGTCACTCACCCTTGGACGTGGCAGTCATCCTGTCTGACTTGATGAAGTCTATACTGCCATAGGCTCCGTTGTCCTCTGCTACTGGCACAGTCAGGTTACTGGCTTGGGGGGCGTTGGGGGTCACCCCGGTACCATGCCCGGTGCCTCCCTGCTGCTGCTGGGGTACGGGTAGAGGGTTAGAGTCCCGGTCCTCTCTCAGCTCCAGGGCGATGTAGTTGAGTCCGTTCTGATACCCCACAGACATGTTCCTGCACATCCGACCCCCAGGAGGACACACAGATGAGGCTGAGGCAATGCCCAGATCAGAAGGCCCTGGACGGGCAGGGAGACCAGCCGAGTCCCCCCCGACCCCCTCAACACACATCCACACACTGTCAAAGGAACCAGAGCCGGTCCACTTGGAGCTCTCGGCCAGATGAGCTACGTTGAGGGCCGAGGGGTTGGCTGAGCCCAAGGAGGGGTTGGGGTTGGTGCTGGAGCTTGTGGCTCCGACTCCTCCGGAGGTGGAGGATGAGGAAAACGTTTCGGAGCTGTGTCGGCGTCGCCCCTGGGGGTCCGCACGTATCACCTTGATGGGCTCAAGCTGGGGGCTGGAGGAGGGAGGGGAGGCAGAGGTGGGGGTTAAGGTGGGGGGGTAGCAGCTCTCCATCAAACACAGGTGCTGCAGCATGGCCGTGGGACTACTCCGTAACCCCCGTGACTCCTCACCACTGCTGAGGTTAAAGGTCATATCTGTGTAGTCATCTGTCCCCGTCCGCCATCGAGCTCCAGAAGAACCAGGGGCCCCACTCACGGAGGCGCCAGCGGCAAGAGGTCGGATGTAGCTGGGTGGGTTCCAGGGAGCCACCAGTGAGGGTCTGGGAGACTTATTCTTAGCCAGGCGTCCTCCATCACCACCCCCACCTCCAACCCCCACCTCTACACTCATATAGTCCTGGTTCTGAGGATAGGGGTGGGGAGGGGAGTGGCGCTGCTCAGCAGAGCCCACCGAGGGTGAACCATCCTGGGCAGAGAGGGGGCAGGCCGTTGAGGGTCCGTAGCGGCCCCCAAACTCGATGTTGATGTACTCTCCAGGGCTGGAGAGTACCTCGGCGGCGTCCGGCTCGCTGACTCTCAGTGACCCGTGGAAGCTGCGGCGCCCTAGGGGGAGGCGGTTGGGCCGGACCGGGGTCGTCCGACGGTCACCGTTAGCCGCTTGGTGGTGCACCCCGTAGGGAGGGGGCGGGTAGCCGTGAGGGAGGATGTGAGGGGTGTCAGACCCCCCACTACCAACACCCCTCGTCGTCACACCCCTCTCCCCGACGTTGCCGGTAGCAACCTGGGAGTAGACTGGTTTTGCCGGGGAGCTCATGGGTACATACTCATCATGCGCTCTCGGTTCCCTCTCTCTCTGTTCCCTCTCTCTCTGTTCCCTCTCTCTCGCAGCGGGGGCCTTGTAGGAGCGAGGCAGGGAGAAGTAGGGGCTGTAGTTGTATGATTTGGGGTCTCTCCCTTCAGGGTTGCTCAGTGCGTAGTATCCCCCCTCGTTGGAGAACTTCCGTCCCCCTGCCGCATCCCCTCCACCTCCTCCGCTACTGCTGTACGACATGTCCATGTACTCTCCATTCTCGGGCCGCTCCACTATACTACCAGAACTACTGACACTACCTCCACCCAGACCCATGTTACTGCTACTGCTGTGGGAGCTGGGGGAGGCCTGGACTGGGGAAGAGGAGTTCCGCCCCCCTGGTAGCATCATCATGTAGCCACGGGGGTCTGTGTGCTGTTGGGCTGAGCGGGGGGCCTGGGGAGAGTGGGAGTGCTGGGGATGGTGGTGGTGAAGAGAGGGGGAGCTGGGTTGCATAGGCATGTAGTCCGGTGCGTCACAGGGTGAGGCTGCCACCCCACACAACATGGGCATGTAGCCGCTGTCCTCCTTGGCCGAAAAAGGAGGGGGTCGGCCCTGGCTGTGCTCGGAGCAGGAGCTGTAGTCAGAGCGGAGGGAAGAAGAAGAGGAGGAAGGCTGGGTGATGCTGTCGGTGCGGCCGAGAGACAGGGCCTCTCCCACGGACACCGACTCGTCCAGCGAGAAGGTGGTCTGGGTCATCTTCTGGTACACCGTCACACCACTGCTGCTGCCGGCAACACCCCCCTGACCCCCGGGCCGCGTGAACGAGTGGGTACGTCTCCTCAGGGACCTGTCGTCATCCGTCGACGTGCTCTCGTCCCGGTTGGGCGTCTCCGCACTGCCAGAGCTACTCCCTCCACCGCTGGCGGCTCCAAACACCTCACGGTGCCAGCCCATGGCCATGTAGTCGCTCATGCAGTTCTCTTCTCTGATTGGTGGGGTGTTGCCAAGGGAATCAGGAGTGTTGCTCCGGACCCTGAAGTAGCGGAAGTCCCCAGGGCTGGAGCCGTACTCGTCTGAGGAGTTGAAGCCTCCGTCGGAGGGGGAACCACAGATGGACGCTGAGGAGGGCCGGGTAAGGGTATCGGAGACGGAGCCATGCCCGCTGCTGCTGGACACGCTGACAGGGGAGGTGGTGGAGGGAAAGTGGGAGACGGGGAGCGAGGCGGAGCGGGCGTGGTAGGTGGACCCTGGTAGTGCCCTGGCGTAGCGCCCTACAACCCCGGTGCTCCCGGTATTCCCTGCCCCTACCCCGCCCTCCTGGCGCCCCAGGTGTATCCGGGCAGTGTTCAGGTGGATCAGGCTGCCGGTAACGGATCGGAATGGCCGGTTCATCGTCCCCTCACCCTCGCTCGATGTTCGGAAGCGATAGCCGCTGGCGCCAGAGCTCTTACTCGACGGCGGCGTCCCAACCACCGACTCAGTCCTGGAGCGGCGCTGGAGACCTGTCTGGCTCGGAGGCAGGTTACCTAGGTGACGGCGGGTGGTGATAAAAGCGATGGGGTTGGAGCCAGAAGATTGGCTCTTGCTCCTGGGGCGGATCTCAGCAAAGGCCTTCAGAGCCTTCATGGTCTCCAGGATGGTCTCATGCATGTTCTGGGCCACTACAGAGTCATCTACCTGCATCCATATCTCCCCAGGGCCTATAGAGGATGACCGACCCACCTCCATGAAGAAGAAGCTTTCTGAGTGTCCACAGCGTCTGATGTTCATCAGCTGAAGGTTGACACATGGCGTCTCAGAGTTTAGTTTGACCAGGTGGATAGTTTTAGTAGAGAGGCATAAACGATACACACCTGTGAGGTTCTTGGTCTGACCCAGCCCTTTGGGTTTCACGTTCACCTGCCACACCTCTTTGAAAACCGTACCTGGTGTGACGGTACCGTAGCCATCATCCAACTCGTCCGAGTCTAGATGCCCCTTTTTCCCCTCACTCATCAGTTCACTCAGCGCTACATACCAGTCATCTTGTTCCTGCTCGTTTTCAGCTACAATAGCAAAGTATTCATCCTTAGTGTAGAGGGCTATGAGGTGTTTATTTTTGGAATCTGCTCGTTTGTTGACAGTGAAGCACTGATACAGATAGATCACCCTTTTCGGGGGAGAAGGGGCGACCGTACCGTTTGCAGCTGCCGCAGCAGCAGACCGCAGACTGTTACGGAATTTTTTCTCGCTGTCATAGTACTCCAACCGACTGAGGCCTAGGTGGCTGGCCGCCCTCAGCACGAAAAACCTCTTGTGGCCGTGTTTCTGTTTCCGCAGATAGCCACACTTCTGAATGTCGTCCACTACACCTTCTGAGGTAGCCACGCTAACATTAGCATTCGCGGCTAGTTGTATCGCGGCCGACGCCGCGTTTACCGACGCAGCGAGTGCGTGGTGGCTAGCAGCGGGGTCCTGCTGTACCAGGTTCAAAGACGATGACGAGGCTTTCCTTACCGGGGACGCCGTGATGTTTTCAACAGAGAGATGATGCTCCGTCGCCGCCTGGTAGTGGTGCGACAGCGGGTGTTGTTGTCCTTTGGGCAGCGAGCTCTGGGGGTAGTGATGGTGGCTGGAGGGCGGCAAGTGCTGATGGAAACGAGCTCCGCTGGCCCCGACGCCACCGATATTCAATAACGGGGAAGGGGGTTCCCCGACCGAGATGTCTCCATCATTGGCTGCTGCTGGTTTCGTCCCGATGCCCCTCTGTTGCGTCTCCACTAACAACATAGCCGCTTTGCTTTCTTGGTAATTCGTGAAATTTGCCATTTAGAAAACACAACCAAAGGTCACTTTACCTACACCGTGCTGTGGACCTAGACCCCATTCTTGTTTTGGAGACGGGCTCCGACTGGCGCTGCTGTGTTGTGCTGTGGCTACACGGCGCGATGGTTAGCTACAATACAAGCGTAAATGTATGTTGGTTCTGTTTGAAAACGGCCGGTCCAGGCCTCTTCGTCACAAACAGGTATCCAATGTACGCTTTTAGGAAAGGAAGCCCACCGTGTGAAATGTTTCCACGTTCAATCCCGTTTCTTTAATCGTTAGCTAGCAATCAGTCCCCTTCTCCCTCTGTACACAACTCTACCGAGCGGAGCACAAACATCACGTGACTAGCGCGTACCCATAAGCAGGAGGAATAATGAGCGAGTCGGGGCTTCTCATTGGTCGTTCAGCAAGAGTGACAGGAACTGACAGGTAAAAAAGCCAATAATTGAGGGTGATTCGTGTTTTACGTCAATACGGTCGACTAATGATCTCGCACGGAGTGTCATTGAGGTTAAAAGAGGAGGGTACGTTATTGTGATGATCGACATTTGACTGGCCAATGATTATCGGTAGAGTGATAGGCGTTCGTTGATGCTACCACTCTCATTGGACAATATGGTTGATTGACGTTGAGGTTATCTAATCACAGTGTGACCACATGGACCAATGGCTGTGCTGTTTTAGTTTGCAAGTTTCATATTGCAAGTTTCTCCTGTGCTACTTATTTGTAGGCATTGAAGGCCAAATGTGCCCTAAAACATTTCCTTATCTCCTACCACTTTGGTATACTTTGCAGATCCCAAAGAACTGGATAGGTGTAAGCAACATGACAGGGACTACCCTATAAACCCATTGTAATGCTATGAATCCCACCTATCCGGTTATTTCAGGGCCAATATTCGGAATGCTTCTAAGAGTTAGTTAACCTTTATTTAACTAGGCAAGTCAGATAAGAACAAATTCTTATTTACATTGACGGCTGGTGGCCATCTTATTCATCCCTCTACACTTGTGTGTGTAAGGGAGTCGTTGTGAATTTGTTAGATTACTTGTTAGATATTACTGCACTGTCAGAA
The DNA here is from genome assembly GCF_002021735.2 of Oncorhynchus kisutch. NCBI lineage: Eukaryota > Metazoa > Chordata > Actinopteri > Salmoniformes > Salmonidae > Oncorhynchus > Oncorhynchus kisutch. Next base: position 12,046,901 of record NC_034189.2, on the reverse strand, counting down.
CTAGAAGCACAAGCATTTCGCCCAATTGTTTTTTATATGATTAGATTTGTAAAGGCAAAAGGCCTCCTGCGGGACGTGCTGGGATTATTGTGCTGATCTAGGAACAGGTCATCCATCTCCATAATCGACGAGTAAAGGTGCTGATCTAGGAACAGGTCATCCATCTCCATAATCGACGAGTAAAGGTGCTGATCTAGGAACAGGTCATCCATCTCCATAATCGACGAGTAAAGGTGCTGATCTAGGAACAGGTCATCCATCTCCATAATCGACGAGTAAAGGTGCTGATCTAGGAACAGGTCATCCATCTCCATAATCGACGAGTAAAGGTGCTGATCTAGGAACAGGTCACCCATCTCCATAATCGACGAGTAAAGGTGCTGATCTAGGAACAGGTCATCCATCTCCATAATCGACGAGTAAAGGTGCTGATCTAGGAACAGGTCATCCATCTCCATAATCGACGAGTAAAGGTGCTGATCTAGGAACAGGTCATCCATCTCCATAATCGACGAGTAAAGGTGCTGATCTAGGAACAGGTCACCCATCTCCATAATCGACGAGTAAAGGTGCTGATCTAGGAACAGGTCATCCATCTCCATAATCGACGAGTAAAGGTGCTGATCTAGGAACAGGTCATCCATCTCCATAATCGACGAGTAAAGGTGCTGATCTAGGAACAGGTCATCCATCTCCATAATCGACGAGTAAAGGTGCTGATCTAGGAACAGGTCATCCATCTCCATAATCGACGAGTAAAGGTGCTGATCTAGGAACAGGTCATCCATCTCCATAATCGACGAGTAAAGGTGCTGATCTAGGAACAGGTCATCCATCTCCATAATCGACGAGTAAAGGTGCTGATCTAGGAACAGGTCATCCATCTCCATAATCGACGAGTAAAGGTGCTGATCTAGGAACAGGTCATCCATCTCCATAATCGACGAGTAAAGGTGCTGATCTAGGAACAGGTCATCCATCTCCATAATCGACGAGTAAAGGTGCTGATCTAGGAACAGGTCATCCATCTCCATAATCGACGAGTAAAGGTGCTGATCTAGGAACAGGTCATCCATCTCCATAATCGACGAGTAAAGGTGCTGATCTAGGAACAGGTCATCCATCTCCATAATCGTATTAAAAAAGATCAGCTCTCTGCTCTGAGACACTTTATGCGCGACCCCCGATAGGCAAAAGCCAGGGGTCACAGTGGATGTTTTGAAATCTATTGATATTGTTTTGTTTTTCTGCATTCCTTTTATGATTTGTTATTTGCTTGCTGTAGTGGTGTGACTCCTCATGACTCAGCATGAGCGTGTCTAGGTATTTATTCAGGCGCTTGAGAAAATCATTTACCCGTGTCCTGTCTGGTCAAACCCCAGAGAGACAGGGATGGGTGGAAAGCATCATAACAAGTTATTCATTCTATCCAAACACCTCACTTGTTAAAGAGGCAATCAGCAGTTGAAACAATAACAAAGCCTTCTCCCCAACACTGTTTCCTTACAAATCAGGGAGATGGGGCTGGAGAAAAGTAACCTCTCTCAAATTCAAAGACAGGGCTATGGATGCAAGGACTGACTAGTCATGATACGAAACTTGTCATTTTAATCATGTTTTTAGCCTATACAGTGTTTGTTTACAATTACTTTCTTTACAACACATTGTCATAAAACATTATATTTTGGGTTCTGATGGGATACACATGTTGAACTAAGCTTACGATCCATTTACAAGTTATATTCTTCAAGAATAAATGGGTACATATTGTAAATGTATAAATCCAAAAATGGATGTAGCAACTGCTGATTGCCCCTTTAAGTAAATACACAACAGTAGTGTCTTTGGTCATAATGTGAATAGGGGCTCTATTCAATCAGATCTGCTTTTGCCGACATCCACATAGCAGTTGCTTTGACGGTGTCTGTGGTGGAACTGTGTTAGGGCTGTCAAATACACAACAGGCTTTCTGCATTATCAACTAAAGCAGACATTGCCATTGACATAAATCCCATGCAGCCTTGTTTACAAATTTGAACACTGGAATGTGAGATGTAATCTACACCTCCATTAGGAACACTGTAATGTGAGATGTAATCTACACCTCCATTAGGAACACTGGAATGTGAGATGTAATCTACACCTCCATTAGGAACACTGGAATGTGAGATGTAATCTACACCTCCGTTAAGAACACTGTAATGTGAGATGTAATCTACACCTCCATTAGGAACACTGGAATGTGAGATGTAATCTACACCTCCATTAGGAACACTGTAATGTGAGATGTAATCTACACCTCCATTAGGAACACTGTAATGTGAGATGTAATCTACACCTCCATTAAGAACACTGGAATGTGAGATGTAATCTACACCTCCATTAGGAACACTGGAATGTGAGATGTAATCTACACCTCCGTTAAGAACACTGGAATGTGAGATGTAATCTACACCTCCATTAGGATGATAGAAAACCTCTATTTATTTGAATTATTTTTTAATTTTAGTGTAATTATTTCTATATAGTCTACACAAGGGTTCCCTAACTGGCAGCCTGTGGACAGAATTTGGCCCCCAGGTGTTTTTATTTGGCCCCCCAAATTTCTTAGCAAAAAAAAAGAAAAAAATATTTATTTGTATTTTTTTTTATTGTTGGACATAAAACACCAGGAAATCATCTCAAATGTATTTTAATTTAAGAAATCTGTTCCCAAGTATTCCATGCATAATAGAAAGACACCTGATCATTTAACATAAGCAAGGTTTGAAATGATTATGCTTTAGTAAAACAGTATATCTGTTTGGGCTTCTTGCAGTCAATTTGAAGTCTACAAATTGTGACTGAATCTAGTTGATGATCCCTGGCCTACACTTTCTCGTTCTGAACTTCTAACGCGAGTGGGGTCGGGTGTGTGGCTTTGTGACAATGATCGCAAGAGCAGCTACTCAGTGATTTGATTTGATGGGTCCAATGCAGTTCCACTACCTCTGACACCAACAAAACATCTGCTATGCGGGTGTCTGCTATCTCTGGTTAACAGCTGATCTCATTGAATCTAGGTCTAGATTATGGGAACATTACAACAATTGTTTCAAAATATGAGTCATAAAAATTTTAAGATAAGAGTTTTAAGAGACGATTCTGTGCAATTGATTCAGCGAGACATTTTCTGATAACATATAAGGCATGATACCAACTAACTTTTAATTTAATAGTCCCTGCCCTGTCTATGTTTCTTTTTTTCATTCAGTATTGCAGGGTTGCTGTTTACTGGTTACTTTAGTGCATTACTGTAGGTCTGCTTCCCGTTGTGCTTTTAGGTGGGATGCCATTTTACAAAAATGGGACCCCGCAAAAAACATGTTTTAAAATACGGCAATTTGACTAATTAAGAAATACTTTGAGCAATACAAATACAATTGTGTGTACTTTATGTTTGTATTCTTATCTTTTAGTATTTCTTATTATTGTTGCATTTTCGAAAAGGAACCTTCAAGGAAGCATTTCGTTGGACGTGTATACCATGTGCATACCATGTGTATACCATGTGCATACCATGTGTATACCATGTGCATACCCCTTTATATAGGACTAATACAACTTCAAACTATTGTCTATTTTTGGGTAATTTTTTTAACCAAAATGCATGAAAATAGAACTGTAATAGGACACCTATCCACCACGGTTCTCAAGCGGGAGATAAACTAAACTGCGCAGAATAGTATTAGTAGTTTGCCTAATTTCCATATTTACACATATCATGCTATACCTCCCTGCCCAATCCTCACATCCCTTTCCCTCCCTTTCTCCTCCCTCCCCTTTCCCTTCATCTTCCCCTTTCACCCCCCCCCCTCACACACCACTAAACCACAGATGACATAACAGTTTCCTAGATGAGAGCACTCTAGTCTCCTCTCTTTTATGCGTGACATTTCATTATAGTTAATTGATCATGTCAAACCGGTGTGTTTAGTACTGGGCAGGAACTAAAACCTGCAAACCTCATACTTGTGCTCTGCTCACTCAGAAGTACAGTAAACGGTACTGTACTGTTGACACCCGTGGAGGCTGGGTGGGAGAAGCTATAGGAGGACTGTCTCATTGTAATGGTTGGAATGGAATTCATTTAGCTCAGTTGGTAGAGCATGCCGCAAGCGCCAGGGTTGTGGGTTTGATTCTCATGGTGGACCAGAATGAAAAAAAGTGTTCAAATGTATGCACTCACTACTGTAAATCGCTCTTAGTCTGCTAAATGACACAAATGTCAAATGTAAGCATATGGAAACTATCTTCCATTCCAATGAGGCCGTCTTTCTATAGCTCCTCCCACCAGCCTCCATTGGTAGATTGATATATATTCCCAGGCACCATATCTCTATAAACAGGTTTATAGTGGGATTACAATCTGGCCCCTCCTGTACATGATGTTCTAGGAGCAGACAGACTGGTCGGGACAGGAATAGAGCAGTAGATAATCCCAATCCCAGTTGCATTCTGGGTCCCCATCTGATGCATCTGCTCTGTCTGCCATCAGAGGGCGTTGGAGTCTAATTAAAACTGGTTTGGTGAGACTAAAGGGACTTTTTTGGCACGCAAACCGACTAGCCAAAATTTGAAACGGATCCTTGCTATAACACCAGCCTTAACCAAACCCTTAACCCTGAGTCTAACCTAATTAGAACCTATTCTAAAAATATAGATTGGTTTGCATGTTAGAAAAGTCCCTTTTAATCTCTACCGATTAAAACCTGTGACATGTGGAGTGGGGACAGCACATGAGAAAGGGTGGAATAAATGACCTCTACTAGCCACCGATACAAATTGTTTTCACAGTTGATAAGGCTATTAGGTTTACCTCTGTGTATCTCATTTGAATGACATTCAGAATACCAAAAATACAGTATTTGTGATCTAGCAGATACGCTTATTGTACCTGTGTGCCGTCTTTGCATCATTGAACTATATAACCATACTGTAGACCTACATATTGTCTGTCACATACGGGGCATGAAAGTGCATTATTGTGGGTTAACTGACCAGTAGTGACAATTTTCACAATTTTGCATTGCAAGCCATGCTAACAAGTTACAGTACACAATTATACACAAATACAATAAACACCGGTAAACAAACAAAATATTATATCGTCTTGACTTGGTTATAATACAGGCGTGTTGAAGAATGATGATGGAAAGAATTATTCCATACAGGAATGTTTGTGCGTCATCAGAGTGTATGTTTGTACATCAGAGAAGTCCTGCAGGTGATATTTTGATGAATTGTCTCTCACATACAAAGTGTCTCAGTGAGCACATACTATACATAACAGTCCCTTCTAGGCCCCAAGTAGAAGGGATGTGTGTTATACACATGTTGCAGAAACGTATCACTTTATATGGGGATTTTTACACCTGCAGCAACCCGTCACTGACCCATCATATTTTTTGAAATGGTTGTTTTTTGCACTGCATTGTTGGGGAAATGGCTCGTAAGTAAACCTACAGCTGTTGTATTCAGTGCATGTGACAAATACAATTTGATTTGACCTATTCAGGTTCAAAATTCTGGGAGAGTTTTTCTGGAAGAGTCCGAGGTTTACAATTTAAGAACATCAACATGCAAGAACAAACAAAAAAAAGCTAAGCTTGCGTTTCAGTAAGTCAGCAGACGGACAGAGTGCGAATGCAGGGAGCATGATGACCAAGAGAGACTGTTTCGTCAGGGCACGAAGAGAGGAAGATGAGAAGGAGGACATCAGAAGGAGAAGAAAAGCAGGAAGAGGCTTTGAGCAAAGCGTTTATGGGATACCAAGCGACTCACTGGACAGATCCGATCCGTGGTTTTACTGAGTAACACTGATAGTTCTAATAATAGTCCTACCGTCCGGCAAGATGCTTCATATTTAAAACAAGCTGCAGTAATCTCTACACAGCACATCCTTTCACTTCCCCTCCCCCGTCACACACACACACACACACACACACACATACACATACACATACACACAGGGGTATGCAGACGCAGGCGCACACACACACGGTTGCTTGGGCAATGTATGACCAGACACTTGTAAGCTCCCTTTTCTGAATATTCACCAATAACCTGCAGACGCAAACCTGTCACTGGATCCTCTTCCGCCCTGCTGTTCCCTCTTTGTTGACCATGGGGCGATAGTAAGGATCCAAGGCTCATAATGGACACAGAATCAGTCTGAAAGACCGGGAGCCATAAAAGCAAAAAAGTTGGATGTCCACACAATAGTCAATTGGTGGTCCTCATTGGTCAGCCCCAAGTTCCATTTATTCAAAATGGAGTCAAAATATGCCTTTGCTGTAGCTCCCATGATGCCTCTTTCTGGCTAGGGTCAAAGGTCAGTGGTGGTGCATCAGAAAGTCTGATTGGTCAGTGGTGGTGCATCATGACGTTGTCGTCGTCCGCCGTAGTAACCATGGCCACCGTTCTGACAGTGGAGATCTTCTTCACGGCCTTCTGGAGGAGCAGCTTGAAGTCCTTGATCTCCTGGACAGACCTGGAACACACAAAATACAAGAAAGAAAGAGAGAGAGAGATTTAGCCCAGAGTGTGTCCTTCTAACAGTGGCTTACACTAGGGGTCAGTCAGTTCCAGGCCTCGATGTCCAGCCGCAGTACTGCTGGTCAGATTCAGACCTGGGACACCAAGCGACTAGACTCACTGGTGACATTTAAGAATACATCAAAGAACTATCAGGGAGAAGCAGTACTGTGGACCCAGTTATGGGTTCATACATTTCATCAAACACCAACTCTGTTCAATATCACATAAACAGTATAATGGTATTGGCATCAAATGATAAATATGCATCTACGACACAAAAAGTTAGTGAGTTTTCAGGAACAAAACTTAAGGACAAGCATAGACAACATACAACATATAAGACCGCGTAACATACAGTACAAACAACAACATATAAGACCGTGTAACATACAGTACAAACAACAACATATCTGGGATTCCACACTGTAGACAGCAGTCTATCTAGGCAGCTCACTTAACATAGTAACTATATAGTAGCTACTTGTCCCAGCTCACTTAACATAGTAACTATATAGTAGCTACTTGTCCCAGCTCACTTAACATAGTAACTATATAGTAGCTACTTGTCCCAGCTCACTTAACATAGTAACTATATAGTAGCTACTTGTCCCAGCTCACTTAACATAGTAACTATATAGTAGCTACTTGTCCCAGCTCACTTAACATAGTAACTATATAGTAGCTACTTGTCCCAGCTCACTTAACATAGTAACTATATAGTAGCTACTTGTCCCAGCTCACTTAACATAGTAACTATATAGTAGCTACTTGTCCCAGCTCACTTAACATAGTAACTATATAGTAGCTACTTGTCCCAGCTCACTTAACATAGTAGCTATATAGTAGCTTCCTGTCCCAGACAACATATTAACTATATGGTAGTTACCTGTCCCAGCTCACATATTAACTATATGGTAGGTACCTGTCCCAGCTCACATAACATATTAACTATATGGTAGGTACCTGTCCCAGCTCACATAACATAGTACCTATATAGTAGCTACCTGTCCCAGCTCACATAACATATTAACTATATAGTAGCTACCTGTCCCAGACAACATATTAACTATATGGTAGTTACCTGTCCCAGCTCACATATTAACTATATGGTAGGTACCTGTCCCAGCTCACATAACATATTAACTATATGGTAGGTACCTGTCCCAGCTCTCATAACATATTGAATATATGGTAGGTACCTGCCCCAGCTCACATAACATATTAACTATATGGTAGCTACCTGTCCCAGCTCACATAACATAGTAACTATATAGTAGTTACCTGTCCCAGCTCACATAACATATTAACTATATAGTAGCTACCTGTCCCAGCTCACATAACATATTAACTATATAGTAGCTATCTGTCCCAGCTCACATAACATATTAACTATATAGTAGCTACCTGTCCCAGCTCACATAACATATTAACTATACAGTAGTTACCTGTCCCAGCATACTTAACATGAACTATATAGTAGCTACCGGTCCCAGCTCACATAACATATTAACTATACAGTAGTTACCTGTCCCAGCATACTTAACATTAACTATATAGTAGCTACCTGTCCCAGCTCACATAACATATTAACTATATAGTATCTACCTGTCCCAGCTCACATAACATATTAACTATATGGTAGGCACCTGTCCCAGCTCACATAACATATTAACTATATGGTATCTACCTGTCCCAGCATACTTAACATAAACTATATAGTAGCTAGCTGTCCCTGTCCCAGCTCACATCACACATTAACTATATAGTAGCTACCTGTCCCAGCATTCTTAACATTAACTATATAGTAGCTACCTGTCCCAGGATACTTAACATAAACTATATTGTAGCTACGTGTCCCAGCTCACGTAACATAGTAACTATATGGTAGGTACCTGTCCCAGCTCACATAACATATTAACTATATGGTAGCTACTTGTCCCAGCTCACATAACATATTAACTATATAGTAGCTACCTGTCCCAGCTCACATAACATATTAACTATATAGTATCTACCTGTCCCAGCTCACATAACATATTAACTATATGGTAGGCACCTGTCCCAGCTCACATAACATATTAACTATATGGTAGGTACCTGTCCCAGCTCACATAGTAACTATATGGTAGGTACATGTCCCAGCTCACATAGTAACTATATGGTAGGTACATGTCCCAGCTCACATATTAACTATATGGTAGGTACCTGTCCCAGCTCACATATGAACTATATGGTAGGTACATGTCCCAGCTCACATATTAACTATATGGTAGGTACCTGTCCCAGCTCACATATTAACTATATGGTAGGTACCTGTCCCAGCTCACATATTAACTATATGGTAGGTACCTGTCCCAGCTCACATATTAACTATATGGTAGGTACCGGTCCCAGCTCACATATTAACTATATGGTAGGTACCGGTCCCAGCTCACATATTAACTATATGGTAGGTACATGTCCCAGCTCACATTGTAACTATATGGTAGGTACATGTCCCAGCTCACATATTAACTATTTGGTAGGTACCTGTCCCAGCTCACATATGAACTATATGGTAGGTACATGTCCCAGGTCACATATTAACTATATGGTAGGTACCTGTCCCAGCTCACATAGTAACTATATGGTATGTACATGTCCCAGCTCACATATTAACTATATGGTAGGTACATGTCCCAGCTCACATATTAACTATATGGTAGGTACATGTCCCAGCTCACATATTAACTATATGGTAGGTACCTGTCCCAGCTCACATATGAACTATATGGTAGGTACATGTCCCAGGTCACATATTAACTATATGGTAGGTACCTGTCCCAGCTCACATAGTAACTATATGGTAGGTACATGTCCCAGCTCACATATTAACTATATGGTGGGTACCTGTCCCAGCTCACATATTAACTATATGGTAGGTACATGTCCCAGCTCACATATTAACTATATGGTAGGTACCTGTCCCAGCTCACATAGTAACTATATGGTAGGTACATGTCCCAGCTCACATAGTAACAATATGGTAGGTACATGTCCCAGATGTATCAAGATCTCTGCCCTCCCAGGGGTAGTTATGATAGGATCAGGATGATTTGCTCTATTAAAAAACACAATAGTGCTCTCATACCAGTATATTAGCTAACATTATATTGAAATACTCAGAATCAAATCTTCACATATCACTGTTTACAAGTGGAACTTAGGCCGGGATTGAATCAAATCTTCACATATCACTGTTTACAAGTGGAACTTAGGCCGGGATTGAATCAAAAGTGCATTGTCGAAAACGCACCTTTGATTGAATCTCGGCCTTAAACTTGTAAAGTAGAAGAACTGATTTGATCAGTGACCAACAAATGAATATGAACGGTGTTGGGTGGTAAACCAAACCAGGTTAGATGAGTTTTATTTATTGAACCTTTATCTAACCAGGCAAGTCAGGTAAGAACAAATTGTTATGTACAATGACTGCCTGGAAAGTCCCAAACTACAGCAAGTAAAAACGTCACCAAACAAGTAATGTTATACATTTTCCATGCATAACATTACCTTATGTAATTCAGTTATTCTTCTTTGTAAGCTGTTGCAGTTTCTCAGCTTTTTTCTTCTTGTACCTCGCTATCTCCTCCATCTGCAGGCCATGAGCCATTTGCCTGTGGAAAACGAATCGGACACAGAGGCAGGATCAACAAGAAAAGGCACAGATAGTGGAGGAGGGAGAGCGGAGGGAAGGGAGGAAGGTGTTCCTTACCCTTTCTTGAATTCAGGGGGGACGGGGAGAGGTTTCTCAAAGTTGTCCTTCCCTATGAGCCAGTAGGTCTCCTCTGTTCCTCCTTTTCCCTATGGAGAGGAGAGAGTATAGGAGGAAAGGATACGAAGAGGAGAGAGTGAGAGACAGAGAGTTCAGTAGGGAGCTCTAGAGAGTTATTGGTAGTTCTAGAGAGTTATTGGTAGTTCTAGAGAGTTCTTGGTAGTTCTAGTGAGTTCTTGGTAGTTCTCGGGAGTTATTGGTAGTTCTCGGGAGTTATTGGTAGTTCTAGAGAGTTCTTGGTAGTTCTAGGGAGTTCTTGGTAGTTCTAGTGAGTTCTTGGTAGTTCTAGAGAGTTCTTGGTAGTTCTAGGGAGTTCTTGGTAGTTCTAGGGAGTTCTTGGTAGTTCTAGGGAGTTCTTGGTAGTTCTAGGGAGTTCTTGGTAGTTCTAGGGAGTTCTTGGTAGTTCTTGGTAATTCTAGAGTTCTTGGTAGTTCTAGGGAGATCTGAGCTTACTGTATGCAACATGATGGTGGTCCCAGGTGTAGTCAGTCTTTTGTCTCTTACCTTCAGGTCAGTTTTGCCTCTCAGTTGCACCTTGTATCCTGCCTTGAGTTCCAGCAGGATTTTAACTGTGCTGTTATGGACATGGATTCTGTAGGCTGCAAATATAGGCGGCAGGACACTCACAAAGTCAAGTTCACATAGACACTCTCTAGAGAAGCTTCATGGCTCTTTCATGCACCCACGACAAGCCCTAAACTTCTTTAGAATGAACATAAGCTAGAACAGTGCATATACAGAGCCTTCAGAAAGTATTCAGACCCCTTGACCTTTTCAACATTTTGTTACGTTACAGCCTTATTCTAAAATGGATGAAATATATATTTTTCTCAGCAATCTACTACACAATATCGCATAATGACGAAGCGAAAACGTGTTTTTAGAAACTTTAGTAAATTAATTTTACAAATCTAACAGAAATACCTTATTTACATTAGTATTCAGACCCTTTGATATGAGACTCGAAATTGAGCTTAGGTGCATCCTGTTTCCATTGATCATCCTTGAGATGTTTCTACAACTTGGAGTCCACCTGTGGTCAATTTAATTGATTGGACATGACTTGGAAAGGCACACACCTGTCTATATAAGGTTACACAGTCAACAGTGCATGTCAGAGCTAAAACCAAGCCATGAGGTCACAGGAATTGTCCGTAGAGCTCCGAGACAGGATTGTGTCGAGGCACAGATCTGGGGAAGAGTACAAAAGAATGTCTGCAGCATTGAAGGTCCCCAAGAATACAGTGGACTCCATTATTCTTAAATGGAAGAAGTTTGGAACCACCAAGACTCTACTGAGAGCTGGCCACTTGGCCAAACTGAGCAATCGGGGGAGAAGGGCCTTGGTCAGGGAGGTGACCAAGAACCCGATGGTCAATTCTGACAGAGCTCGAGAGTTCCTCTGTGGAGGTGGGAGAACCTTACAGAAGGACAACCATCACTGCAGCACTCCACCAATCAGGGCTTTATTTTGGAGTGGCCAGACTGAAGTCACTCCTCAGTAAAAGGCACATGACGACCCGCTTGGAGTTTGCCAATAGGCACCTAAAGACTATCAGAACATGAGAAACAAGATTCTTTGGTCTGGTGAAACCAAAATTGAACTCTTTGGCCTGAATGCCAAGTGCCACGCCTGGAGGAAACCTGGCACCATCCCTACGGTGAATGATGGGGGTGGCAGCATCATGCTGTTGGGGATGTTTTCCAGCGGCAGGTACTGGGAGACTAGTCAGGATTGAGGTAAAGACAAATGGAGCAAAGGACAGAGATCCTTGATGAAAACCTGCTCCAGAGCGCTCAGGAACTCAGACTGGGGCGAAGGTTCACCTTCCAACAGGACAGCGACCCTAAGCACACAGCTAGGACAACGCAAGAGTGGCTTCGGGACAAGTCTCTGAATGTCCTTGATTGGATCAGCCAGAGCCCGGACTTGAAACCAATCTAACATCTCTGGAGAGACCTGAAAATAGCTGTGCAGCAACGCTCCCCATCCAACCTGACAGGACTTGAGAGGATCTGCAGAGAAGAATGGGAGAAACCCCCCCAAATACAGGTGTGCCAAGCTTGTAGCATCATACCCAAGCAGGCTCGAGGCTGTAATCACTGCCAAAGGTGCTTCAACAAAGTACTGAGTAAAGGATCTGAATACTTATGTAAATGTTATATTTCATTTTTTTAAATATATTTTTTATTTCTAAAAACCTGTTTTTGGTTCGTCATTATGGGGTATTGTATGTAGATTGATGAGGGAACTAGAAAAAAAATCAGTTTTAGAATAAGGCTGTAACATAACAAAATTTGGGAAAAGTGAAGGGGTCTCACTACTTTCCTAAGGCATTGTATACTGCATCGTGTATTATAACTTACGCATCCCAGTGGACTCCATACGAGAGGCTGTGGTGACAGTGTCTCCGAATAGACAGTATCTAGGCATGGTCAGTCCCACCACCCCCGCCACACACGGACCTACAAACACACACACACACACACACACACACACACACACACACACACACACACACACAATAGATAGGCACTGTGTGATTTTTGTGCCTGTGCGTTCATCTGTAAGTGTGTGTAGCCCCTGTATCTCTCACCTGAATGTAATCCTATGCGTATCCGTACAGGTACGTCAGGCATGTGTCTCATCTTGAAGGTGCCCACAGCACTGAGGATGTCTAGCGCCATGTTGGATATCTCTGCCGCGTGACGATCTCCATTGGCAACCGGTAACCCTGACGCCACCATGTAGGCATCGCCTATCGTCTCCACCTACGGGTAGAGAGGAGGACGGGTGGGAAACATTTTGATTGGTCAATTAACTTCAGGTGATATATGAAGTATATACATACAGTACCAGTCAAAAGTTTGGACACACCTACTCATTCAAGGGTTTTTCTTTGTTATTACAATTTTCTACATTGTAGAATAATAGTGAAGACATCCAAACTATGAAATAACACATATGGAATCATGTAGTAACCCAAAAAAATTTAAACTAGTCAAAGTATATTTTATATTTGAGATTCTTCAAAGTAGCCACCCTTTGCTTGATGACAGCTTTGCACACTTGGCATTATCTCAACCAGCTTCATAAGGTAGTCACCTGGAATGCATTTCAATTAACAGGTGTGCCTTGATAAAAGTTCATTTGTGGAATTTCTTTCCTTCTTAATGCGTTTGAGCCAATCAGTTATGTTGTGACAAGGTAGGGGGGGGGTGTACAGAAGATAGCCCTATTTGGTAAGTCCATATTATGGCAAGAACAGCTCAAATAAGCAAAAAGAAATGACAGTCCATCATTCCTTTAAGACATGAAGGTCAGTCAATACGGAACATTTCAAGAACTTTGAAAGTTTCTTCAAGTGCAGTCGCAAAAACCATCAAGCGCTATGATGAAACTGGCTCTCATGGCGGCCACAGGAAAGGAAGACCTAGAGTTACCTCTGCTGCAGAGGATAAGCATTAGCTTTAACAGCCTCAGAAATTGCAACCTAAATAGACGATTCCCCGAGCTCAAGTAACAGACACATCTCAACATCAACTGTTCAGAGGACACTGCATAAATCAGGCATTCATGGTCGATTTGCTGAAAAGAAACCACTACTAAAGGACACCAATAATAAGAAGAGACATGCTTGGGCCAAGAAACACGAGCAATGGACATTAGACATTGGAAATTGTCCTTTGGTCTGATGAGTCAAAATGTTTGATTTTTGGTTTCCAACTACCTTGTCTTTGTGAGACGCAGAGTAGGTGAAAGGATGATCTCTGCATGTGTGGTTCCCAGCGTGAAGCACGGAGGAGGAGGTGTGATGGTGTGCTTTGCTGATGACACTGTCAGTGATTTATTTAGAGTTAAATGCACACTTAACCAGCATGGCTATCACAGCATTCTGCAGAGATATTTTATTTTATTTTTTATTTATTTTACCTTTATTTAACCAGGCAAGTCAGTTAAGAACATATTCTTATTTTCAATGACGGCCTGGGAACAGTGGGTTAACTGCCTGTTCAGGGGCAGAACGACAGATTTGTACCTTGTCAGCTCGGGGGTTTGAACTCGCAACCTTCCAGTTACTAGTCCAACGCTCTAACCACTAGGCTACGCTGCCGCCCCAAACACACATATGACATCTGGCTTGCGCTTAGTGAGACTATCCTTTGTTTTTCAACCGGACAATGACCCTACACCCCTCCAGACTGTGTAAGGGCTATTTGACGAAGAAGTAGAGTGATGTGCTGCATCAGATGACCTGGCCTCCACAGTCACCCGAACTCAACCCAATTAAGATGGTTTGGGATGAGTTGGACCGCAGAGTGAAGGAATAGCAGCCAACAAGTGCTCAGCATATGTGGGAACTCTTTCAAGAATGTTGGAAAAGCATTCCAGGTGAAGCTGGTTGAGAGAATGGGAAGAATCTATAATCAAAAATATTTTGGGATTTGTTTAACACTTTTTTGGTTACTACATGTATCCATATGTGTTATTTCATAGTTTTGATGTCTTCACTTTTATTCTACAATGTAAAAAATAGTAAAAATAAAGAAACACCCTTGAATGAGTAGCTGTGTCCAAACTTTTGACTGGTACTGTATATATAAAGGGAAATGTACTGGGCAGACCAAAGCCAAATAGGGCACTGTTAAGTTTCCCTACAGGAAGTTTTAGTAGTAGGTAGTAACTTTGCCTCAGATTCTTAGTTGTAGGGCACTGCTGATTGTCATTGTGTTGATTAAAGTGTGGTTCACATACACACACATACACTCTCTCTCTCTCTCTACCTTATAGACATCGTGGTTGCCAATGATTGCGTCAAACAGCGTGTAGAGGTCGTTCAGAAGGTCAACCACTTCGATGGGCTCGCTATTGGCTGAGATGGTGGTGAAGCCAACGATGTCACTGAAGTACAGCGTCACGTTGTCAAAGTACTCCGGTTCCACCGTACCACCCACCTTCAGGGCATTCGCAACCGTCCTAGGAAAGAGAGGGAGTGTGTGTGTGTGGGTTTGTGTGTGTGGGTTTGTGTGTGTGGGTTTGTGTGTGTGGGTTTGTGTGTGTGTGTGTGTGTGGGTTTGTGTGTGTGTGTGTGTGTGTGTGGGTTTGTGTGTGTGTGTGTGTGTGGGTTTGTGTGTGTGTGTGTGTGTGGGTTTGTGTGTGTGTGTGTGGGTTTGTGTGTGTGTGTGTGGGTTTGTGTGTGTGTGTGTGTGTGTGGGTTTGTGTGTGTGTGTGTGTGTGTGGGTTTGTGTGTGTGTGTGGGTGTGTGTGGGTGTGTGTGGGTGTGTGTGTGTGTGGGTGTGTGTGTATGTGTGAGTGAGCATCTGCGTGAGTAGTTTATCCTTCTTTATCTCCAGCTCCTCTGTCTTTCTGATCAGCTCCTCCTGTGTGTGTGTGTGTGTGTGTATATATATGTATGTATGTGTATGTGTATGTGTATGTGTGTGTGTGTGTGTACTTACGGTGGCAGCATCTGAGTGAGTAGTTTCTCAGTCTTCTGTTTCTCTATCTCCAGCTCCTCAGTCCTCTCTCTGATCAGCTCCTCCAGGTTAGAGGAGTACTGCTCCAGCATCCTCAACATGGAGTCTATGATGTTGGTCTTCCTGCCCTTGTTGATGTTCTTAAACTGGAGACAGAGACGGAGGGGGAGGGGGAGAGAGAGAGAGAGAGAGAGAGAGAGGGGGAGAGAGAGAGGGAGGGAGAGAGAGAGAGGGAGAGAGAGTTTCTGAAACGCACACACAGATTTGAAGGCATTGTATAACCCACCCACCCCCACCCTCTGTACCAGGTCAAAGATCTGGTCGAAGCATGGCCGTCTGTCTGGCTCTTCGTTCCAACACTGTTTCATCAGCTGGATACACTCCATAGGGGCGTAGTCAGGGGAGACCACCGGACGACACAGAGGAGGGGGCTTACGGATTTTCTGGATCAACTCTGGAGGACAGGGGTCAGAGGAGTATTCAGGTAAATTCATCTTTCCTCAATTATTCCTTAAAACTCATTGGAGCAGAAGGTTTGAGGGGAGGAACCTCAGATCTTCTCCTCCAATATGGTTACAATGGAGGCGATGAGATCAAATTCAAGGAATCACAGAGAGACATTTAGATGGAGCCAGTCATATTCAATTCAAATCACAACTTTATTGTCTCACAATGGCAGAAACATCTAATGGAGAGGGACAGGTCTTACTGACAGATGGACTATCCAAATAAAGTGTTACCAAGAAGTCTCTTACTTGCAGCAGACTGCTCCATCATGCATAATGGTGGGCCCCTCATGACCACTTCTGTTACCTGTAGTACAGGCGTACTCTGGGTAATGTAGTCTCTTACCTGCAGCAGACTGCTCCAGCATGTAGAAAGGCGGGCCTCTCATGACCACTTCCTGCATGATGATGGCGAAGCTGTACACGTCTCCATGGAGACTCCCGTAGAGACCGGGGGAGGGGCCACGCAGAATCTCAGGTGCAGTCCACAACAGGTCTAGGAGGGAGTGACACACACACACAAAGAGAACCAAACACATACTGTACATAAACACACTACTGTTATATGCACTTTTTTATCAGACAGAACCCTGTCCAGACGGAACCTGTCCAGATGGAAACCTGTCCAGACGGAACCCTGTCCAGACAGACCCCTCTCCAGGCGGAACCCTGTCCAGACGGAACTCTGTCCAGACGGAACCCTGTCCAGACGGAACCCTGTCCAGACGGAACCCTGTCCAGACGGAACTCTTTCCAGACGGAACCCTGTCCAGACGGAGCCCTGTCCAGATGAAACCCTCTCTAGACGGAACCCTGTCCAGACGGATCTCTGTCCAGACTCAAGGCAAAACTCTCTCCACTCCTCTCCAGACCTACTCACCCTCTGCAGGAGGTTCTGTGTAGGGGAACTTTGCTGCCTCTAGAACCTCGTTGTATCCGTAGTCAGAGATCTTCAGGACGAAGCGTCCATCCACCACACAGTTCCTGCTCTTCAGACGACCGTGATACAAGTTCCTGTGGTGCAGGTACTTCATACCCTGGGGGAGAACACGGAACATAGAACTCAGAGACAGAACAATGGAGATAAGCATGGAAGCCAGACATAATCTTCCACCTTACCTCATTCACTTTAGAACCCTCCTTCCCCCCCCTCCCTCCCTCCCTCCCTCCCTCCCTCCCTCCGGCTGAGGCACTTTCAAATCTCCTGCCCTTTCTCTATCCCCTCTTCCTCCTTCCTTTCCAAGTCATGCCTCCATCCCTCCCTTCCTCTCCTCACCTTAATAAGGTCTAATAGTAGAGATGACTTGAACATCAATCTCTTCCTCCCCTCCCCTCCCTCCCTCCCTCCCTCCCCTCACCTTAATACAGTGCCTTGCGAAAGTATTCGGCCCCCTTGAACTTTGCGACCTTTTGCCACATTTCAGGCTTCAAACATGAAGATATAAAACTGCATTTTTTTGTGAAGAATCAACAACAAGTGGGACACAATCATGAAGTGGAACGACATTTATTGGATATTTCAAACTTTTTTAACAAATCAAAAACTGAAAATTTGGGCGTGCAAAATTATTCAGCCCCTTTACTTTCAGTGCAGCAAACTCTCTCCAGAAGTTCAGTGAGGATCTCTGAATGATCCAATGTTGACCTAAATGACTAATGATGATAAATACAATCCACCTGTGTATAATCAAGTCTCCGTATAAATGCACCTGCACTGTGATAGTCTCAGAGGTCCGTTAAAAGCGCAGAGAGCATCATGAAGAACAAGGAACACACCAGGCAGGTCCAAGATACTGTTGTGAAGAAGTTTAAAGCCGGATTTGGATACAAAAAGATTTCCCAAGCTTTAAACATCCCAAGGAGCACTGTGCAAGCGATAATATTGAAATGGAAGGAGTATCAGACCACTGCAAATCTACCAAGACCTGGCCGTCCCTCTAAACTTTCAGCTCATACAAGGAGAAGACTGATCAGAGATGCAGCCAAGAGGCCCATGATCACTCTGGATGAACTGCAGAGATCTACAGCTGAGGTGGGAGACTCTGTCCATAGGACAACAATCAGTCGTATATTGCACAAATCTGGCCTTTATGGAAGAGTGGCAAGAAGAAAGCCATTTCTTAAAGATATCCATAAAAAGTGTTGTTTAAAGTTTGCCACAAGCCACCTGGGAGACACACCAAACATGTGGAAGAAGGTGCTCTGGTCAGATGAAACCAAAATGGAACTTTTTGGCAACAATGCAAAACGTTATGTTTGGCGTAAATGCAACACAGCTCATCACCCTGAACACAACATCCCCACTGTCAAACATGGTGGTGGCAGCATCATGGTTTGGGCCTGCTTTTCTTCAGCAGGGACAGGGGAGATGGTTAAAATTGATGGGAAGATGGATGGAGCCAAATACAGGACCATTCTGGAAGAAAACCTGATGGAGTCTGCAAAAGACCTGAGACTGGGACGGAGATTTGTCTTCCAACAAGACAATGATCCAAAACATAAAGCAAAATCTACAATGGAATGGTTCAAAAATAAACATATCCAGGTGTTAGAATGGCCAAGTCAAAGTCCAGACCTGAATCCAATCGAGAATCTGTGGAAAGAACTGAAAACTGCTGTTCACAAATGCTCTCCATCCAACCTCACTGAGCTCGAGCTGTTTTTTCCAAGGAGGAATGGGAAAAAATGTCAGTCTCTCGATGTGCAAAACTGATAGAGACATACCCCAAGCGACTTACAGCTGTAATCGCAGCAAAAGGTGGCGCTACAAAGTATTAACTTAAGGGGGCTGAATAATTTTGCACGCCCAATTTTTCAGTTTTTGGTTTGTTAAAAAAGTTTGAAATATCCAATAAATGTCGTTCCACTTCATGATTGTGTCCCACTTGTTGTTGATTCTTCACCAAAAAAATACAGTTTTATACCTTTATGTTTGAAGCCTGAAATGTGGCAAAAGGTCGCAAAGTTCAAGGGGGCCGAATACTTTCGCAAGGCACTGTAAGTTCTAATAGTAGAGATGACTTGAACATCCATCCATCTCTCCTCTCCTCACTACACCCTACCTTAATAAGGTCTAACAGTAGAGATGACTTGAACATCCTCCTCTCCTCTCCTCTCCTCTCCTCTCCTCTCCTCTCCTCTCCTCTCCTCTCCTCTCCTCTCCTCTCCTCTCCTCTCCTCTCCTCTCCTCTCCTCTCCTCTCCTCTCCTCTCTCCTTCCACCCTACCTTAATAAGGTCCAACAGTAGTGATGACTTGAACATCCAATCCAGTTTGACATCCTCATTGAGCAATAGGTCTTCCATGCTTCCCCTGGTGCAGAACTCGGTTACGATGGCAAACACTCCACAGTCGTGGAAGAAACCCAGGAAAAGGTTAATGTTCTCATGACGCATGTCCTTCATCTGTGTGTGTGGGTGGGGGTCAGGGGTTAGAGGTTAGGGGGTCAGTGCAGATTGAAGTAGGAATTGTATGGATTTGGTATCGTATTTGCAACAGGGTGGAGAACTTCTGAAAATACCACAACAGCAAGATGGCATCAACATTAAAGGAACCGATACCCAAGGATATGAATTAACATGAATAAATATTTATTTCTAAAGGAAACGATACCCAAGGATATGAATTAACATCAATAAATATTTATTTCTAAAGGAAACGATACCCAAGGATATGAATTAACATGAATAAATATTTATTTCTAAAGGAAATGATACCCAAGGATATGAATTATCATGAATAAATATATATTTCTAAAGGAAATTATATTTACCCAAGGATATGAATTAACATGAATAAATATATATTTCTAAAGGAACCGATACCCAAGGATATGAATTATCATGAATAAATATATATTTCTAAAGGAAACCCACCAATTCAAACACGTCACTGGTTTTGGGGTTGATATTCCTGAACGTTCCATGAGGTAGTCTCTTCAACCACGCCCAGTCTCCCTGGAGAAAAATAACAACAACATTTTATTTATCTATGGTATCAAATATTAAAATAGCATTTTACAAGTATGTGTCAGTTTGTTTGTAGTTGGCTCCAAATCTATCTTACTGAACCAATATTAAGATATTGGGCCACAATAGTCAAGAATTTCCACCCTCAGATGTTCATCACAAACATGTATTCAATTAACGCAGTTTGTCATAACAAATGACTCAAACATTCTACTCTGTCTCACCTCATAGAGGACGATGTTGGAGTTCTCATAGGTAGCAGGTGATTGCTCAGAGAAGGGGGACGTGAGGCTGTGCTGTGAATGGCTCGTCAGAGAGACTCCACTGATCTTTCTGTTACTGTCTATACTAAGCTTCTGAAAATGTTTGAGAAGAGACATCTTGGTTTAAGTTTCACTGCAACATTTATTTATTTATTTGAACTTGATTTAACTAGGCAAGTCATTAACATGGACCCCTGTTCCGGTCTGTCGCTTTGTACATTCAATAATTGTTTTTTTAATGAAAAAATATAAACATTTTGCAAATAGAAAAGACTCAAACAAAAAAGCAACAAAAAAAGTTTCTTAAAAGTTGAAGAGGTAAAATTGTCTATTTGAATATTTAACTCCTGCATTAGTCTATAACTGCTGACCTTGTTGCTAAGCGACGGGTTGATGAAGGTGACGTCGTCAAGGGTGAGCAGGATCTTGTTGGGACCCCGGAACAACCGGATGTGGTTGATGCGTCGCCTAGACAACAAGAGAGAGACATAAACAAAGAGAAATGATGGATGGTTGACCTCATTAAGACCATAACCAATAGGATAACCAACATTCACTCTAGGGGTGGCCCTTAAAAGGGCCAATGCTAACAATTCAGGGACAGTTCAGCCAACTCAACTGGTCAGACAACTAAGATGTTAAGAGTTAAGATGGTGCCTATCTTTCCCCTTAGTTTGGAATTGTGGCCAGTACGTATAGTGGAACATGTATGAGAAGGACTGTATAGGCAAGATCATGTTGTAGAGCTTTACCTGATGCAGTAGGTTAGAATAAACAAGACGAAACCCGTCTGGACGAATCCCAGGAAGATCCTAACAGCAGAGAACGGATCCACACCTGGGGAAAACATTTCAGCAATTTTTCACACATTTTTCACAAGTATTTTCAAAACTCTTTAAGTACAAAACTCTAAACTGATAACACTTGTAATACCCACTATCTTCTGTTCAGAACCTTTGATTGTGCATTCATTGGAGTTTTACACAAACTCCAATGAGAAAATCTACATTTTCCTTGAAATACCATGAGAACATTTAGTTTAGTCATCAATACATCAGATGACTAAATGCTCACCATTTAGTCATTTAGTCATTTTAACTAACGTTAAGTCCAATAGCAAAACACACGAGATACACGTTTTAATTTTTTTTATTTTTGAAGTGCTGAACACACAAATATTAGATGGTAAATGTAATTTCCCATACAGAATTTGAATATAACTTGACATGCACAATTTTAGTTTCATTATCCTTATACAGTACTACAGTAGATACAGTACATACAGTACTGTGGTCAAATAATCAGATATAGTGGTATTGTAAACCAGTCGGCTATGGTAAAAACGTACCACAGTGTTGAATGCCATTTCTGCCCCATGGACAAATGTACAATATCACCTTTTCTACGTGACTTTTCAACTGATACAGTATCACCTGTCTCTCTGCTTGAAATTCATCAGCTTAATGTATCAATGTATACGGTATAATCCCAGGTATTTCAGCAGTGCATTGTACACTACGCTATAATGGTAGCACATAGGGAGTCGTTGTCCTATTGAAGCACACTGGCTGATGGAGACAGATGATGTAATATTTTACAGCCACATCCAAACATGATTTGGTTTTTACTTTCCAACATAAATTGATGTCAAACTGATACATTTGTGAGGTAAATAAATAGAATGTTTTGGTGTTCAGCAGTTATTAACAAACTATATATAAGCTAATAGTACTACACCGGCTCTGCCGCTCGTCAGATGTGGCAGGGCTTGCAGACCATTACATAGTACGAAGGGAAGCACAGCCGAGAGCTGCCTAGTGACACGAGCCTAACTACTTCTATGCTCGCTTCGAGGCAAATAACACTGCATGAGAGCACCAGCTGTTCCGGAAGACTGTGTGATCACGCTCTCTGCAGCCGATGTGAGTAAGACCTTTAAACAGGTCAACATTCCGCAGGGCCAGACGGATAACCAGGACGTGTACTGCGAGCATGCGCTGACCAACTGGCAAGTGTCTTCACTGACATTTTTAACCTCTCCCTTTCCGAGTCTGTAATACCAACATGTTTCAAGCATAGTCCCTATGCCCAAGAATACTATGGTAACCTGCCTAAATGACTATCGACCCGTAGCACTCACGTCTGTAGCCATGAAGTGCTTTGAAAGGCTGGTAATGGCTCACATCAACACCATTATCCCAGAAACCCTAGACCCACTCCAATTTGCAAAAATCGCCCCAACAGATCCACAGATGACGCAGTCTCTATTGCACTCCACACTGCCCTTTCCCTCCAGGACAAAAGGAACACCTATGTGAGAATGCTATTCATTGACTACAGCTCAGCGTTCAACATCAACACCATAGTGTCCTCAAAGATCATCAATAAGCTAAGAACCCTGGGACTAAATACCTCCCTCTGCAAATGGTCCTGGACTTCCTGACGGGCCGCCCCCAGTTGGTAAGGGTAGGTAACAACACATCCGCCATGCTGATCCTCAACACAGGGACCCCCCAGGGGTGCGTGCTCAGTCCCCTCCTGTACTCCCTGTTCCCTCATGACTGAACTGCCAGGCACTACTCCAATACCATCATTAAGTTTTTCAATGACACAACAGTGGTAGGCCTGATCACCGACAACGACAAGGCAGGCTATGGGGAGGAGGTTAGAGACTTGGCCATGTGGTGCCGGGACAACAACCTCTCCCTCAACGTGATCAAGACAAAGGAGATGATTGGGGACTACAGGAAAAAGAGGACCGAGCACGCCCCCATTCTCATCGACGGGGCTGCAGTGGAGCAGGTGGAGAGCTTCAAGTTCCTTGGAGTCCACATCACCAACAAACTAACATGGTCCAAACACACCAAGACAGTCATGAAGAGGGCACAACAAAGCCTATTCCCCCTCAGGAGACTGAAAAGATGTGGCATGGGTCCTCAGATCCTCAAAAGATTCTACAGCGGCATCATCAAAAGCATCCTGACTAGTTGCATCACTGCCTGGTGCAGCAACTGCTCGGCCTCCGACCCCGCAAGGCACTACAGATGGTAGTGCGTCCAGCCCAGTACATCACTGGGGCCAATCTTCCTGTCATCCAGGACCTCTATACCAGGTGGTGTCAGAGGAAGAAAAATTGTCAAAGACTCCAGCCACCCTGGTCATAGTCTGTTCTCTCTGCTACCGCACAGAGCGCCAAGTCTGGGTCCAAGAGGCTTCTAAACAGCTTCTACCCCCAAGCCATAAGACTCCTGAACACCTAATCAAATGGCTACCCAGACTATTTGCATTGCCCCCCCCCTTCTTTTATACACCACTGCTACTCTCTGTTTTTATCATCTATGCATCGTCACTTTAATAACTCTACCTTCATGTACATTAATAACTCTGCCCAACACATTGACTCTGTACCGGTACCCCCTGTATATAGTCTCCACATTGACTCTGTTCCGGAACCCACTGTATATAGTCTCCACATTGACTCTGTACCGGTACCCCCTGTATATAGTCTCCACATTGACTCTGTTCCGGAACCCCCTGTATATAGTCTCCACATTGACTCTGTACCGGTACCCCCTGTATATAGTCTCCACATTGACTCTGTTCCGGAACCCCCTGTATATAGTCTCCACATTGACTCTGTTCCGGAACCCCCTGTATATAGTCTCCACATTAACTCTGTACCAGTACCCCCTGTATATAGTCTCCACATTGACTCTGTTCCGGAACCCCTTGTATATAGTCTCCACATTGACTCTGTTCCGGAACCCCCTGTATATAGTCTCCACATTGACTCTGTTCCGGAACCCCCTGTATATAGCCTCCACATTGACTCTGTTCCAGAACCCCCTGTATATAGCCTCCACATTGACTCTGTACCAGTACCCCCTGTATATAGCCTCCACATTGACTCTGTTCCGGAACCCCCTGTATATAGCCTCCACATTGACTCTGTTCCGGAACCCCCTGTATATAGCCTCCACATTGACTCTGTTCCGGAACCCCCTGTATATAGCCTCCACATTGACTCTGTACCAGTACCCCCTGTATATAGCCTCCACATTGACTCTGTTCCGGAACCCCCTGTATATAGCCTCCACATTGACTCTGTACCAGTACCCCCTGTATATAGCCTCCACATTGACTCTGTTCCCGGAACCCCCTGTATATAGCCTCCACATTGACTCTGTTCCCGGAACCCCCTGTATATAGCCTCCACATTGACTCTGTTCCAGAACCCCCTGTATATAGCCTCCACATTGATTCTGTTCCAGAACCCCCTGTATATAGTCTCCACATTGACTCTGTTCCAGAACCCCCTGTATATAGTCTCCACATTGACTCTGTTCCAGAACCCCCTGTATATAGTCTCCACATTGACTCTGTTCCAGAACCCCCTGTATATAGCCTCCACATTGACTCTGTTCCAGAACCCCCTGTATATAGTCTCCACATTGACTCTGTTCCAGAACCCCCTGTATATAGTCTCACTATTGTTATTTTACTGCTGCTCTTTAATTACTTGTTCATTTTCATTTCTTATTCATATCTGTGTTTGTTTTTACTGCATTGTTGGTCAGGGGCTCGTAAGTAAACATCTCACTGTATTCGGGGCATGTGACTAATAAACATTGGATTTGATTTAATTACATCATTTTGGTTCGGTATCAGATTTGAGCAGTTTGATTAACTGCTAGTTTATTATGCTGTAAACAAATGACAAGAAAATCATATCAAAAGCGAAGTGTATATCGCATTTTGAAAAGCAGATACTGAGATTGAATATGCATCCGAATTAAAAGAGTGATTTGGTGAATTTAGTGAATTTGTTTGTTGTACTTAGTCATTTAAAAATGTGCTTAGTGTTTCAAAAAAATCTGCCATTTTGTCCCGAGAACCAAGGGCTCTCTATGATGTTGTAGGTCAGGGCGTGACTAGGGGGTGTTCTAGTCTTTTCATCTCTATGTTGGTGCTCTTGGTATGGTTCCCAATTAGAGGCAGCTGATGTTGGTTGTCTCTAATTGGGGATCATACTTAAGGTGTCCCTGTTCCCACCTGCATTGTGGGATATTGTGTTTGTGCTTGTTGCACCACGTAGTCACGGGTCGTTGCTTGGTTTGTTGAGAAGTTTCACTTTAAATAAATATCTGGAACTCAAATCCCGCTGCGCCTTGGTCCGTCCATTTTGATGATATATTTTGTGAAAATGTCCCACAAACAAAGTGATTGAAAGAAAACGGTGTGACTTTATGTTACTAATAACATGCTTTATGTTAACTATACATCAAGGAATATTTGCATGTGTCTGTGTGTTGTTGCGTATATCTGTGTGTGTGTGTGTGTACCTCCAGTGCAGATGATGCCTTTGATGAACCAACAGTTGGAGTCAGTCTTGGGGGAGATACCGTGTGGGAAGTGGATATCTCTACCCAGGAACCTCACCATGTCAGCAGCCATCTCTATCCTGTATGGGAAGGGGTTATGGTTAAAGTCTCACTCCTCATTTAACACCATGTCAGCAGCCATCTCTATCCTGTATGGGAAGGGGTTATGGTTAAAGTCTCACTCCTCATTTAACACCATGTCAGCAGCCATCTCTATCCTGTATGGGAAGGGGTTATGGTTAAAGTCTCACTCCTCATTTAACACCATGTCAGCAGCCATCTCTATCCTGTATGGGAAGGGGTTATGGTTAAAGTCTCACTCCTCATTTAACACCATGTCAGCAGCCATCTCTATCCTGTATGGGAAGGGGTTATGGTTAAAGTCTAACTCCTCATTTAACACCATGTCAGCAGCCATCTCTATCCTGTATGGGAAGGGGTTATGGTTAAAGTCTCACTCCTCATTTAACACCATGTCAGCAGCCATCTCTATCCTGTATGGGAAGGGGTTATGGTTAAAGTCTCACTCCTCATTTAACACCATGTCAGCAGCCATCTCTATCCTGTATGGGAAGGGGTTATGGTTAAAGTCTCACTCCTCATTTAACACCATGTCAGCAGCCATCTCTATCCTGTATGGGAAGGGGTTATGGTTAAAGTCTAACTCCTCATTTAACACCATGTCAGCAGCCATCTCTATCCTGTATGGGAAGGGGTTATGGTTAAAGTCTCACTCCTCATTTAACACCATGTCAGCAGCCATCTCTATCCTGTACGGGAAGGGGTTATGGTTAAAGTCTCACTCCTCATTTAACACCATGTCAGCAGCCATCTCTATCCTGTATGGGAAGAGGTTATGGTTAAAGTCTCACTCCTCATTTAACACCATGTCAGCAGCCATCTCTCTCCTGTATGGGAAGGGGTTATGGTTAAAGTCTAACTCCTCATTTAACACCATGTCAGCAGCCATCTCTATCCTGTATGGGAAGGGGTTATGGTTAAAGTCTCACTCCTCATTTAACACCATGTCAGCAGCCATCTCTATCCTGTATGGGAAGGGGTTATGGTTAAAGTCTCACTCCTGTCTCCTTTCACCTCATTTAACACCATGTCAGCAGCCATCTCTGTCCTGTACGGGAAGGGGTTATGGTAAAGTCTCACTCCAGTCTCCTTTCACCTCATTTATCACCTGATTTACTTAACAAAAGGCACATCTCAATAGGTGATCCAGGTCAGTGATGACATCACAAGTGGAGGGGTGAGTCTTTCCTCCTCCGTCCTCTAATGCTCCTCTGTTGATCCTCAAGCAAAAGGAGAAGGCCGATGACCTCAGATCAACTCCGTGAGTGGCCTACACCATGAAGTATGCAGTTCTTTCAACAACAACAAAAAACTATTCTGCTCACAACTTTTTAAGTGTGTGTACTTTACTGCATTTTATACATGGGATTTTGTATTTTAACACTTGAAGTTCAAACGTGGCTGGAGTGCGTCGTTAACATTAGTAGTACGAGTACTAACCCTAACCTCACCACGTCAGAAATATGTCTATCCTGTAGAACAGGGGTGTCAAATATACAACCCACAGGTGGTTTGAGTTTAAAAATGTTTTTTTAAATGGACAAACTCAATATACTTTAGAATCAGTGGTGTAAAGTACTTAAGTAAAAATACTTTAAAGTACTACTTATGTTGTTTTTTGGGGTATCTGTACTTTACTATTTATATTCTTGACAACATTTATTCCACTACATTCCTAAAGAAAATCCTGTACTTTTTACTCCTGCCACTCAAAAATAAATTTCTAATGTTTTACAGGACAGGAAAATGGTCCAATTCACGCACTTATCAAGAGAACATCCCTGCTCCTCCCTACTGCCTCTGATCTGGAGGACTCACTAAACAGAGAACATCCCTGGTCATCCCTACTGTCTCTGATCTGGAGGACTCACTAAACAGAGAACATCCCTGGTCATCCCTACTGTCTCTGATCTGGAGGACTCACTAAACAGAGAACATCCCTGGTCATCCCTACTGTCTCTGATCTGGAGGACTCACTAAACAGAGAACATCCCTGGTCATCCCTACTGTCTCTGATCTGGAGGACTCACTAAACAGAGAACATCCCTGCTCATCCCTACTGCCTCTGATCTGGAGGACTCACTAAACAGAGAACATCCCTGGTCATCACTACTGCCTCTGATCTGGAGGACTCACTAAACAGAGAACATCCCTGCTCATCCCTACTGCCTCTGATCTGGAGGACTCACTAAGCAGAGAACATCCCTGGTCATCCCTACTGTCTCTGATCTGGAGGACTCACTAAACAGAGAACATCCCTGCTCATCCCTACTGCCTCTGATCTGGAGAACTCACTAAACAGAGAACATCCCTGCTTATCCCTACTGCCTCTGATCTGGAGGACTCACTAAACAGAGAACATCCCTGGTCATCCCTACTGCCTCTGATCTGGAGGACTCACTAAACACAAATGATTAGTTTGTAAATTATGTCTGACTGTTAAAGTGTGCCCCTGGCTGTCCGTAAATTTAAAAAACAAGAAAATCATGCTGTCTGGGTTACTCAATATAAGGAATTTAAAATGATTTATACTTTTACTTTTGGTATTTAAGTATATTCTAGCGATTACATTTAATTTGGTACTTAAGTATATTTAAAACCAAATACCTACTTTTACTCAAGTAGCATTTACTGGGTGACTTTCACTTTTACTTTAGTCATTTTCTCTTTTAAATCAAGTATGACAATTGGGTACTTTTTCACCACTGTTTAAAATGTTTATTTATTTATTTCACCTTTATTTAACCAAGTAGGCTAGTTGAGAACAAGTTCTCATTTGCAACTGCAATCTGGCCAAGAAAAAGCTAAGCAGTTTGACACAAACAGCAACAACAGAGTCAATAACACAGTAGAAAAAGTCTTTATACAGTATGTGCAAATGAGGTAGGATAAAGGAGGTAAGACAATAAATAAATAAATAAATATATATATATATATGAATGAGCAAGTAGAGATATTGGGGTGCAAAGAAGCAAGATAAATAAATAAATACAGTTTTGGGATGAGGTAGTTGGATGGGCTATTTACAGATGCTAATTTTGACGGAGAGGAAATATATCCTCATTGAAGACAGCACACGGGGCAAGATGAGTTTGATACCACTGCGTTAACCACCAATATCATCAACATACTATGTCACCATATAACCGTTACCTAACCTCACCATGTCAGCCACATGTCTATTCTGTACGGATGCAGTAGTGTTAGGGTCACTCTCCCACCCTACCTGTGTGTGGGCCTGAGGTCCCAGGTTTTCCCGTCTGTATCCAGTATTACGTAGTCAGCCAAGCTGGCTCCAGACATGTTAGTCCTCACAGGGTGGCTGAAGCCCTGGAACAGATCACAGCACTGTTTAGACAGGGTTAGGAGTGTGTGTGTGTGTGTAAGCATGGCTGAAGCCCTGGAACAGATCACAGCACTGTTTAGACAGGGTTAGGAGTGTGTGTGTGTGTGTGTGTGTGTGTGTGTGTGTGTGTGTGTGTGTGTGTGTGTGTGTGTGTGTGTGTGTGTGTGTGTGTAAGCATGGCTGAAGCCCTGGAACAGATCACAGCACTGTTTAGACAGGGTTAGGAGTGTGTGTGTGTGTGTGTGTGTGTGTGTGTGTGTGTGTGTGTGTGTGTGTGTGTGTGTGTGTGTGTGTGTGTAAGCATGGCTGAAGCCCTGGAACAGATCACAGCACTGTTTAGACAGGGTTAGGAGTGTGTGTGTGTGTGTGTGTAAGCATGGCTGAAGCCCTGGAACAGATCACAGCACTGTTTAGACAGGGTTAGGAGTGTGTGTGTGTGTGTGTGTGTGTGTGTGTGTAAGCATGGCTGAAGCCCTGGAACAGATCACAGCACTGTTTAGACAGGGTTAGGAGTGTGTGTGTGTGTGTGTGTGTGTGTGTGTGTAAGCATGGCTGAAGCCCTAGAACAGATCACAGCACTGTTTAGACAGGGTTGACATCATGTTGACATCCTGGACGGTCAGTCCTTGCATCCATATTTCCATCTAGAACTTTGTGGTTGCATTTCTCCAGCATCAAGCTTCAGCTGTTTCCCCCAAAAAGGGGTAACCACTTTCTTGTTGTTTGAATCCCAGATTGCCCCTTTAAATCGTCAGTGTCCATGTGGCCAGTGGCCCGGGTGGCCAGTGGCCCGGGTGGCCAGTGGCCCGGGTGGCCAGTGCCCAAAAGTGAATACAGTATTGACCCATATAAGTCATTGTACATTAAATCATCCATGTACCTGGAAGGCCAGGTTGTGGGTGTGTCGGGCCAGGTTCCCCCCAGAGAGCCACTCCCCCGAGGCCTTGACCCTGTGGACAGCATGGGCCATGAACAGCACGGAGCTGTAGATGGTCCCAAACAGAGGAGACACCTGGAGAGGAGAGATGGGCGGGAAAGTGAGATGGAGAGAGCAGAGAGGGAGTTCAAGATGGTGAACAACGTAGAAATAATGAGGCATAAACATATTCACATCCATGTTTGGACAAATCTCAGTCCAGACAGTTTCCTCAATCCTTCAAGAATCAAAGGATGATGCTTGGTTGGACTTTGAAAGTATTTTAATTTTTCAACTTATCGCACCACACACACACACACACACACACACACACACACACACAGTACGTATTTACCTGTGTTGGCTTGACATTTCCCGCTATCTCTCCCCTGTCTATAGCCTCCTGATAGGCCTGGTAGAAAGATGTCTTGGGAGAGTCTATAGTGACTGTCAACACGGCATCGTAGGCCTTTAAAGTAAATGAATGAATCCATTTTATTTGCCAGATTTAGAACACACATACAGTTTCCTCAGTCATGTGAGTACAACAATACACACATTAAAAAGGGTTTGAGGATTAAAGTCAGACTAGTAATCATCGTTATTAGATGGGCAACAGAATAGACAGCTTGGGCAAGAGGGTGTCAATGCGATATAATTCAACTGAAAATACATACACTATGCAACAAATACGCTTTACATATGCTGACACACAACAACTACCAAGACTGATCACCTTGAGTAGCTTGCTGTTGCTCCTCAGGGCAGGGTAGGTGACATTGTGGTAGGGTAGGCTGTAGAGTAGCGTGTCGTAGGGTAGAAACACCAGGGATCCCTCGGTCAGTCTCATGTCCTTTGCTGTTTCTAGCAGGAGCTTCTGAGGTCCCCCTCCGATCAGGGCAGAGTGCATACACATGATCACCACTAGGGGGGAGTAACGAGAGAATACAGGGGGAAAGTGGAGAGAAAAAAGAGGAAGAGCTTATAATTATTTATTTTTTGGGGGGGTGCTTATATTTATCCTGTTACACACAAGTGTGTAATGAAATGCGTCTTGTATATCCCAACTCCCCCTGAGACACCCGCAGGAACTGGGGTCATGATTGTCCAGCGCCCCTGGAGCGATTGGGGTCAAGTGGCTCGGTCAAGGGCACAACTACAGATTTTTCCCCATGTCATTCATTGTCTTTCTGGGATTCGAAACCAGCGACCGTTTGAATACTGGCCCAAAGCTCTTACTTCAAGGCTACGTGCCTATAGTTTACTGGTAATCTAAGAAATTAACTTGACTGAATAAGTGAATGTATGAGTTCCACCATATCACAACCGGTCACACTTTTTAATTAACTTTTTGAAGTTTTCAAACTGAACATACGTTTTTCTCGATAGTGTGAAGTGGCTTCCTCTCTTCAAAAGATTTAGAGTCAAAGTAGCATTTCTCCTTGTGCATGATATCAGTACTCACATCGTAGGTCCTCCACCTTCTTGAGCTTGGCCAGGGTCTTCCTGACACTACCAGGGTCGTTACCGATGGTAACCACCAGCCTCACCGGCATCCCATGACTCCTCAGAGAGTTGGCCACCTGCAGAAAGGTCAGAGGTCATAGTTCCTTATTGGACAAAGTTACAGTATAAAAACATTGTATTTTATTAGTGCCCAACGCAGTAACATTCTGTTAAAATAAATAAATAATAATAATGATGATAACAACAATAACAATAATAAACATTGTATTTTATTAGTGCCCAACGCAGTAACATTCTGTTAAAATAAATAAATAACAATAATAATAACAATAATAAATAAATAAAAATCATTAGTGCCCAACGCAGTAACATTCTGTTAAAATAAATAAAGAAGAAGAAGAAGAAGAATAATAACAACAATAACAATAATAAATATTGTATTTCATTAGTGCCCAACGCAGTAACATTCTGTTAAAATAAATAAATAACAAGAAGAAGAAGAAGAATAACAACAATATCAACAATAACAATAATAATAAAAAAAGCGGCTGACGTTAAGGCGGCGTTAATGCCGAACTCTCACGATCTGTTAAAGCCTTCGCTCTTCTCTTTTCAAACCCACGATTGGTAATTGACCTGTTTTATATGAGCTTGCTTGCGCTGAGGTGGGCATCCTTAAAAACGTGCGCCAAAGTGCCAATTTCAGTATAGTGGGAATGGTTGGTCTAATGGTTATGGATTTTCACAACGAATGCGCAGCCTATCCAGCCGTGACGCACTGTGCCCACATGCAATTGGAACAAGAGAGACGTGCTTTTTGTGCCAATGAACCTCGTATTTAGAAACATAAAAAAACTAATGTTTTATCCCATTTCATTTCATTTAATTAAAAAACAAGCATAGTCTTCCCTCCTCTCAATGAAGGCTTCTTTTTTTTGTCCTGCCTAGTGCATTGGCCAAGTCGTCAAGACTATGGATAAAGGGTTTGGCTCGTGAGACGCTTTGAAATAAATCTTAATCACCAAAGCTTTATGAAAAGATCAAGTTTGGGAGAAACAAAACAATCATCGGACATCTATGTAGGTTATCTATGTAGGTTATCTATGTAGGTTATCTATGTAGGTTATCTATGTAGGTTATCTATGTAGGTTATCTATGTAGTTTATCTATGTAGGTTATCTATGTAGGTTATCTATGTAGTTTATCTATGTAGGTTATCTATGTAGTTTATCTATGTAGGTTATCTATGTAGGTTATATATGTAGGTTATCTATGTAGGTTATCTATGTAGGTTATCTATGTAGTTTATCTATGTAGGTTATCTATGTAGTTTATCTATGTAGGTTATCTATGTAGTTTATCTATGTAGGTTATCTATGTAGTTTATCTATGTAGGTTATCTATGTAGGTTATCTATGTAGGTTATCTATGTAGGTTATCTATGTAGGTTATTGTTGGTTATTTTAGGTTATTTTTTCTATATGTCCATCGTGGAACGAGAGATTAGATAACCTGGTGACACTGGTGTTTATAAATATGTCAGTTATTTTTCTGTAAAAATGATTTGTTTTCCATTTTGTTGATTAGAAAACAAGCTCTTATAGGCCACCCTTACTCTGCTATAACGAAAGCTGGTTCAACAACCGTGTGTCTGGTGTCTGTCTTATCCTGGCCATGCATTAGCCAAGTAGTGTGTCAGGTGTCTGTCTTATCCTGGCCATGCATTAGCCAAGTAGTGTGTCTGGTGTCTGTCTTATCCTGGCCATGCATTAGCCAAGTAGTGCGTCTGGTGTCTGTCTTATCCTGGCCATGCATTAGCCAAGTAGTGTGTCTGGTGTCTGTCTTATCCTGGCCATGCATTAGCCAAGTAGTGTGTCTGGTGTCTGTCTTATCCTGGCCATGCATTAGCCAAGTAGTGTGTCTGGTGTCTGTCTTATCCTGGCCATGCATTAGCCAAGTAGTGTGTCTGGTGTCTGTCTTATCCTGGCCATGCATTAGCCAAGTAGTGTGTCTGGTGTCTGTCTTATCCTGGCCATGCATTAGCCAAGTAGTGTGTCTGGTGTCTGTCTTATCCTGGTCATGCATTAGCCAAGTAGTGTGTCTGGTGTCTGTCTTATCCTGGTCATGCATTAGCCAAGTAGTGTGTCTGGTGTCTGTCTTATCCTGGCCATGCATTAGCCAAGTAGTGTGTCTGGTGTCTGTCTTATCCTGGCCATGCATTAGCCAAGTAGTGTGTCTGGTGTCTGTCTTATCCTGGCCATGCATTAGCCAAGTGGTGTGTCTGGTGTCTGTCTTATCCTGGTCATGCATTAGCCAAGTAGTGTGTCTGGTGTCTGTCTTATCCTGGCCATGCATTATTTTTATTTTTTTATTTCACCTTTATTTAACCAGGTAGGCTAGTTGAGAACAAGTTCTCATTTGCAACTGCGACCTGGCCAAGATAAAGCATAGCAGTGTGAGCATACAACAAAGAGTTACACATGGAGTAAACAATTAACAAGTCAATAACACAGTAGAAAACGAAGGGGGGGTCTATATACAATGTGTGCAAAAGGCATGAGGAGGTAGGCAAATAATTACAATTTTGCAGATTAACACTGGAGTGATAAAAGATCAGATGGTCATGTACAGGTAGAGATATTGGTGTGCAGAAGAGCAGAAAAGTAAATAAATAGAAACAGTACGGGGATGAGGTAGGTGAAAAGGGTGGGCTATTTACCAATAGACTATGTACAGCTGCAGCGATCGGTTAGCTGCTCAGATAGCTGATGTTTGAAGTTGGTGAGGGAGATAAAAGTCTCCAACTTCAGCGATTTTTGCAATTCGTTCCAGTCACAGGCAGCAGAGTACTGGAACGAAAGGCGGCCAAATGGAATATGCCAAGTAGTGTGTCTGGTGTCTGTCTTATCCTGGTCATGCATTAGCCAAGTAGTGTGTCTGGTGTCTGTCTTATCCTGGCCATGCATTAGCCAAGTAGTGTGTCTGGTGTCTGTCTTATCCTGGCCATGCATTAGCCAAGTAGTGTGTCTGGTGTCTGTCTTATCCTGGTCATGCATTAGCCAAGTAGTGTGTCTGGTGTCTGTCTTATCCTGGTCATGCATTAGCCAAGTAGTCGGTCCATATAAGGCTTCTAAATGGTTTACTCCTGAGGCCTTTACAGTCACGCATTATTCACAATGTAACCTTTATTTAACTAGGCAAGACAGTTAAGAACAAATTCTTATTTACAATGACGGCCTACCCCGGCCAAACCCTCCCCTATCCCAGACGACGCTGGGCCAGTTGTGGTCCTCCCTGTGGGACTCCCGATCACGGCTGGTTGTGCCACAGCCTGAGACCGTTGCGCCACTGCAATGCATATTCCATTCGGCTTGTATTCATCTCCATTTCAAAATAGCACCTCTTGTCTCAAGTTTTAATGTCACATGCACAAGTGTGTGTGTGTGTGTATGTGTGTGTGTGTGTGTGTTTGTTTGTGTGTGTGTGTGTGTGTGTGTGTGTGTGTGTGTGTGTGTTTGTGTGTGTGTGTGTGTGTGTGTGTGTTTGTGTGTGTGTGTGTGTGTTTGTTTGTGTGTGTGTGTGTGTGTGTGTGTGTGTGTGTGTGTGTGTGTGTGTGTGTGTGTGTGTGTGCGTGCGTGCGTGTATGTACCTTGATGGAGGTCTCCACCCAGCTGTCCTCTGAGGAGGCAATGATGCCAACTTGTGCCCAGCGGAAGTGCTGCATGAGGCTGATCAGCACCCAGGTGGGTCGGGGCATGGAATGGGCAAAGGTAGGGTGGCTCCGCACATCATCCAGCTCATAGCCAACACATCCCCACGAAAACACCGCCTGGGGAGAGGAGAGAATAGAATGGAATATAACGGAATGGAATACAATCCATTACATGAATAGATTCCAAGACGTTTCCTACCCACCTTGTTCCAGCCCTTGCCCAGTAGCGATGCAGCGTCACAGTACCCAGGGTTGGCCGGCCCGATGAAGCCTGTAGCCCTGGTGAATTAATGAATGAACGTCTCAAGTCGCCCTGTAGGACGCTGACAGGATTCTTTGGACATATTGTAAAGAAAAGTAATGTACATTACAACAAACCTGGTATAGAAGCCCATGAACCCATCCAGAGCCCTGGAAGTCTCACATTTCTCTTCCAGAATGACATAATCAAAAGTGGCTGCCAGTGAGAGGACAGGGTCTCTATTGATACATACCAGACAGATCAATCGATTAGTTGATCGAAGGCATCCATAGACATTTGAAAATTAGGGACAGATACCTTTAAATAAACAAGATTATGTTCGGAATAAAAAGTATTTGTGGCATTTTTTCCCTGCATAACTTAAGTAAGCATATTTCATAAACTAATCGGCCTTAGCAACCAACAACTAATCAATTCGGAAAAACGTGTGTTGAACTCATCCCTGCCTGCTGATTCTGGTAAAAGTTGTGTTGAACTCATCCCTACCTGTTGATACGGTTGACTGCCAGCTGGGCCGCCACACTCGGCAGCGCTTTGGAGAAGAGAGGGTCACATGACCACGGCCCTACCACCCCGACACGGAAGTGAGCAGCGTGAGCAGGGGAGGGTCCAATGAGCCAAAGGCACAGGACGGCAAGCAGGAGGAACCAAAAGACACCATACTGATAGCGAGGGAGCTGGAGGGAGCGAGGGATGGAAGAAAATAGAGGGGAAGAGATAGGGAGGGGGGCGGGGTGTGCCTTAGGGTGGTCAGGGGTTGTGTGTCCGTGCGCGGCCCATGTCCGAGTTTTGCTGTGGAAGGCACAGAGCGGTGGTCGCATCTCAAGGATAACACACGCTATGCACACGCCAAGCCGCTGCTCCACGCGTGTCACTGCAGTCACAGGTCCTTAGACGACAAAGCTCTAACCGTGTCGGCCCCAACGTCCTGAAGATCTGAGACAATAGGAGGACCATCAGCATTCACATATTGTGACCAATCAAAATTGGTTTATATTGTGTTCGCATATCCATCTGTCAGAAAGTAAAAGCAGCCCCTACAAGATCATGTCATGTTGACAAATCACCTGTCTAACCATTCCTTCTGCACATTCCTTCTGCACATTCCTTCTACACATTCCTTCTGCACATTCCTTCTTCACATTCCTTCTGCACATTCCTTCTACACATTCCTTCTGCACATTCCTTCTGCACATTCCTTCTACACATTCCTTCTACACATTCCTTCTACACATTCCTTCTGCACATTCCTTCTGCACATTCCTTCTTCACATTCCTTCTGCACATTCCTTCTGCACATTCCTTCTACACATTCCTTCTACACATTCCTTCTACACATTCCTTCTGCACATTCCTTCTGCACATTCCTTCTGCACATTCCTTCTACACATTCCTTCTGCACATTCCTTCTGCACATTCCTTCTACACATTCCTTCTGCACATTCCTTCTACACATTCCTTCTGCACATTCTCTGCACATTCCTTCTGCACATTCCTTCTGCACATTCCTTCTGCACATTCCTTCTGCACATTCCTTCTGCACATTCCTTCTGCACATTCCTTACATTCCTTCTGCACATTCCTTCTGCACATTCCTTCTGCACATTCTTCTGCACATTCCTTCTGCACATTCCTTCTGCACATTCCTTCTGCACATTCCTTCTGCACATTCCTTCTGCACATTCCTTCTGCACATTCCTTCTGCACATTCCTTCTGCACATTCCTTCTGCACATTCCTTCTGCACATTCCTTCTGCACATTCCTTCTGCACATTCCTTCTGCACATTCCTTCTACACATTCCTTCTTCACATTCCTTCTGCACATTCCTTCTGCACATTCCTTCTGCACATTCCTTCTGCACATTCCTTCTGCACATTCCTTCTACACATTCCTTCTGCACATTCCTTCTGCACAGTCCTTCTGCACATTCCTTCTACACATTCCTTCTACACATTCCTTCTACACATTCCTTCTACACACTGTTTCTACATTGTCATGAATTGGCAAAAGTTACTTCACACCGATGTCTGTAATTCTACAGGCTGTAAACGGCTCTACTAAAACTCAGGATTATGTGACTAAATATGACCGTGGATTTATCATCCATAATCCCTATCCCGCGGTGGCATCTCATATGAACCTTTGGAAAGACTGTGGCCTAACGATAGTTGTACGGTTTTAAATAATAATTGATCTAATGTTTGCATCAATCAATTTCAGGCTACTTGTTATTAGAAAGAACACATATGTTGATTATATTTTGGCTTTTGTGTGTTAAGCCTATGAAATATTGCCAACAGTAACTTCTTAACCTCACCTTTGTTTATGAGTTAATATACAGATACATCACTTACCATGCTAGGAGGAGAAGGAGGACTAGGCTTACTTCAATTCTCCTCTATGGCGTCGCCTCCTCGGCACAAAAGTAGGCCTATCACAGAAAAGGAAAGTGTCAGCGAAGTCAAATGGATCCAACTTACATCCTCAACGACACACAAAAACAACCGCAAGGTTTCACATACCAGCTCAAAGACTATTTGGCCTAAAGAAATGCAACGTTTCAAAACGCGCATAACTTAATGTTTTATTTGTATTTTGGCCTATCGAGCGAAAGTTCTTCCACTGGGCCCGGGGTGCGCCATACAAGTGAGCGTCAAATCTCATAATCCTCTCACCAGTATCATCTCAACGGAGAGTGAGGGTGTGTGACAACCTTTGCGACCTAGAACAAGTGACCCTTCAGATTATATCAAATCCAATCTGCTGCAGCCAGCTATGACAGGCCTGTAAACACCTTCCTATGGCGCTGTGGGAGTTCTGTAGATCCATCGTAGGCCATTAGGATCATTTGTATGCTACAATGGTGGGATAATTGATAGCAACATAACAAACATATTATACTTCTGAACTCTCTGGGACAGAACAGAACACCTGCAAGCTCTAGATTCCAACCTGGCATTCCATCTGGATCTCCCCTGTAGGCCGATATCGTCCATGGAGACTTTCTGATTTATTCCGTATGCTCCATCTGTCTTTGAAACAGATGGAAACTGTGAATGCATCTGCCTTGTGGAATGGGTGTCTGCAAGTGGACGTGGTTCTCGATATTTGATGGAATTACCTTTAGACATCGATTTAAAGTCTGTGTTGTGTTTTTACCTTGTAATGGTAAAGCTAAAGATCTGTGAGTAAACTGATCCTGGACCTGTACCAACAGTTGGGCAATTTAGCTGGTGTCTAAATGGACAGTTCTTTTTCTTGAAGCTGGAGGGCAGCAGGAGACAGCAACTTCAGTGCAGCAACTTCAGTTATTTACGATGACGGCCTACCCCGGCCAATTGTGTGCTGCTCTATGGGACTCCCAATCACAGCCTGGTGTGATACAACCTGTACAGACTGGCGTGATACAGCCTGATGTGATATAGCCTGATGTGATACAGCCTGATGTGATACAGCCTGATGTGATACAACCTGTACAGACTGGCGTGATACAGCCTGGTGTGATACAGCCTGGTGTGATACAGCCTGATGTGATACAGCCTGATGTGATATAGCCTGATGTGATATAGCCTGGTGTGATATAGCCTGGTGTGATACAGCCTGGTGTGATACAGCCTGATGTGATACAACCTGTACAGACTGGTGTGATACAGCCTGGTGTGATACAGCCTGGTGTGATACAGCCTGATGTGATACAGCCTGATGTGATATAGCCTGATGTGATATAGCCTGGTGTGATATAGCCTGGTGTGATACAGCCTGGTGTGATACAGCCTGATGTGATACAGCCTGATGTGATACAGCCTGGTGTGATACAACCTGTACAGCCTGGTGTGATACAGCCTGGTGTGATACAGCCTGATGTGATACAGCCTGGTGTGATATAGCCTGGTGTGATACAGCCTGGTGTGATACAGCCTGATGTGATACAGCCTGATGTGATACAGCCTGATGTGATATAGCCTGATGTGATACAGCCTGATGTGATATAGCCTGATGTGATACAGCCTGATGTGATACAGCCTGATGTGATACAGCCTGATGTGATACAGCCTGGTGTGATACAGCCTGTACAGCCTGATGTGATACAGCCTGGTGTGATACAGCCTGTACAGCCTGATGTGATACAGCCTGATGTGATACAGCCTGATGTGATATAGCCTGATGTGATACAGCCTGATGTGATATAGCCTGATGTGATACAGCCTGATGTGATACAGCCTGTACAGCCTGATGTGATACAGCCTGTACAGCCTGATGTGATACAGCCTGATGTGATATAGCCTGATGTGATACAGCCTGGTGTGATACAGCCTGATGTGATACAGCCTGATGTGATACAGCCTGATGTGATACAGCCTGTACAGCCTGATGTGATACAGCCTGATGTGATACAGCCTGATGTGATACAGCCTGATGTGATATAGCCTGATGTGATACAGCCTGATGTGATATAGCCTGATGTGATACAGCCTGTACAGCCTGATGTGATACAGCCTGGTGTGATACAGCCTGATGTGATACAGCCTGATGTGATACAGCCTGTACAGCCTGATGTGATACAGCCTGATGTGATACAGCCTGATGTCTCGAACTAGAGACTATAGGGACACCTCTTGCAGTGAGATGCAGTGCCTTAGACCACTGCACCACTCTGGAGCCTGGCTAACTGTTCTATGAGATTCCCATGTGGAACCTTCTGAGCAGAGAGTTTCATTCTAGAACTCTATAATGGAATGATAGAAAACAATGCTGATTCCACTGTTGCTTTCCTCCTTCTCCCAGACCTACTCAACCGATTCACTGTGATAAACTAACTTGTACTATTTCCTCATTCTCCCAGACCTACTCAACAGATTCACTGTGATAAACTAACTTGGTGTTGGGAACAAACAAGAAGATTTAAGTGAGGGAATGTAATGTTTTAGGCTTGGCAAGCACTGTTTAACTTTATCTGTTCCCTTCTTCGTCTCTCTTTTTCTCTCTCTCTCTCTCTCACTCTCCCTCTCCTTCACCCTCTCTCTTTCTCGCCTGTTCTCTCATTCTGAAAATGTCATATTAAAGTGACAGAGAGAATAAACTGTGTGAAAGAGAATTAGAGAGAGGGAAACAAAGTGACAGAAAAAAGTGTTAATAGTGAGTGCGTGAGGGAGAGAGAGAACGCTTTTCTCTTAGAGAGTGACATTTTCTCTCTCTCTCTCTCTCTCTCTCTCTCCTCTCTCTCTCTCTCTCTCTGTCTCTCTCTCTCTGTCTCTCTCTCTCTCTCTCTCTCTCTCTGTCTCTCTCTCTCTGTCTCTCTCTCTCTCTCCTCTTCTCTCTCTCATCTCTCTCTCTCTCTCTCATCTCTCTGTCTCTCGTCTCTCTCCTCTCTCTTCTCTCTCTCTCTCTCTCTCCTCCTCTCTCTCTCTCCTCTCTCTCTGTCTCTCTCTCTCTCTCTCCTCTCTCTCTGTCTCTCTCTCTCTCTCTCTCTGTCCTCTCTCTCTGTCTCTCTCTTCTCTGTCTCTCTCTCTGTCTCTCTCTCTCTCTCTCTCTCTCTCTCTCTCTCTCTCTCTCTGTCTCTCTCTCTCTCTCCTCTCTCTCTCTCTCTCTCTCTCTCTCTCTCTCTCTCTCTCTCTCTCTCTCTCTCTCTCTCTCTCTCTCTCTCTCTCTCTCTCTCTCTCTGTCTCTCTCTCTCTCTCTGTCTCTCTCTCTCTCTCTCTCTCTCTCTCTCTCTCTCTCTCTCTCTCTCTCTCTCTCTCTCTGTCTCTCTCTCTCACTCCTCCCTGACATTCGTAACATCGGTAGTCTGCCAACACTAACAGGTCCACATGTTAGTAGGGAGACTGACTGCCAAGGGTCCGTGTTCCAAATGGCTCCCTATACAGTGCACTACTTTTGACC
This sequence comes from Oncorhynchus kisutch, assembly GCF_002021735.2. Lineage (NCBI taxonomy): Eukaryota > Metazoa > Chordata > Actinopteri > Salmoniformes > Salmonidae > Oncorhynchus > Oncorhynchus kisutch. The sequence goes on along the minus strand of NC_034189.2, from coordinate 12,005,247 downwards.
AGGACCCATTGAGCTCTAGTTAAAAGTAGTGCACTGTATAGGGAATAGGGTGTAATTTGAGGATGCAGATAGACTGGCTTCTCTCATGGCCTCGTGAAGAGCCCAGCCCAGCTTAGCCCCACACCCATTACATTATAATCGGAGTGAATTGGGGGAGTTGAATGTCCACTCTTAGATGTATCAGGCGTATCCTGTTATAGTACTACAGATTCAAGCATGGGGGATTCCTCCTTCAAATTACACACTGCTTGTGTCCCAATGGCACACTATTCCCTATAGTGCACTTCTGGTCAAAAGATTCCTGGTCAAAGGTAGTGGCCTACATAGGGAATAGGGTGTCGTTTTGTCAGTGTCCTGACATGCCTGATGCTGCTGTTCACAACAGTCTGGCTCTCTTCAAGGGGGTGATTATATTATTCAACTATAATCATCATCATCATCATCACAGAATGTAAATTAGAGAGTCTTTAGAGGATATCGTTTTATTGTAATGATTGTGATGATCCATTCAGAGAATGTGCTCAATGAAACACGTTGAAACTTATTTGGTGTCAATGAATGGTTCAAATTGTTTATCCAGATGTGACGTTTCAGTGAAAAGAACCTCGGTCAAAGAATGATCTGTTCTGCCTCTTCCCTCAAGGAAAACATTTTGGAGAGGCTGAACGGCCGTGTAAACAAGCCCCTCCCTCTTCCCTTTCTTCCCCCTCTCTCTGTTTGTTTTATTTGGAGAGGGAAAGGAGGGGAGAGAGGGAAAGGAGGGGAGAGAGGGAAAGGAGGGGGTGAGAGGGGAAAGAGGGGAGAGAGGGAAAGGAGGGAGTGAGAGGGGAAAGAGGGGGAGAGAGGGAAAGGAGGGGAGAGAGGGAAAGGAGGGGAGAGAGGGAAAAGAGGGGAGCGAGGGAAAGGAGGGGGTGAGAGGGGAAAGAGGGGGAGAGAGGGAAAGGAGGGGAGAGAGGGAAAGGAGGGGAGAGAGGAAAAAGAGGGGAGAGAGGGAAAGGAGGGGGTGAGAGGGGAAAGAGGGGAGAGAGGGAAGGAGGGAGTGAGAGGGGAAAGAGGGGGAGAGAGGGAAAGGAGGGGAGAGAGGGAAAGGAGGGGAGAGAGGGAAAAGAGGGGAGAGAGGGAAAGGAGGGGGTGAGAGGGGAAAGAGGGGAGAGAGGGAAAGGAGGGGAGAGAGGGAAAGGAGGGGGAGAGAGGGAAAGGAGGGGAGAGAGGGAAAAGAGGGGAGAGAGGGAAAGGAGGGGGGTGAGAGGGGAAAGAGGGGGAGAGAGGGAAAGGAGGGGAGAGAGGAAAAAGAGGGGAGAGAGGGAAAAGAGGGGGGAGAGAGGGAAAGGAGGGGGTGAGAGGGGAAAGAGGGGGAGAGAGGGAAAGGAGGGGAGAGAGGGGAAAGAGGGAAAAGAGGGGGAGAGAGGGAAAGGAGGGGGGTGAGAGAGGAAAGAGGGGGAGAGAGGGAAAGAGGGGGAGAGAGGGAAAGGGGGAGAGAGAGGGAAAAGAGGGGGAGAGAGGGAAAGGAGGGGGTGAGAGGGGAAAGAGGGGAGAGAGGGGAAAGAGGGAGGAACGATAGGTCAGATGGAGATACAATACAGTCTCTAAGGAAGGAAAATGACTTTGGCCTCGGCTACAGAACTCCACAGCAAATGACATCACTGATATTTCAACATGATTCTTTATAGAATATGCACTAAAATGGCAATATGTTCATATGCATTATGTGTGCATTGAACTTTAAGGGATATAAATTGCATATAAACATTCCTGGGTGGAAAGGGTACTATATCTCTCTCCTTCAACCATATCGACTATTCGTTTTTAATATGTTTGTATGTCCAGTGAAGCTGTTTAAATGGACCTATATGTGGATAGATACTCAGTGAAACTGTTTAATTGGGCCTAGATGTGGCTAGATACACAGTGAAACTGTTTAATTGGGCCTATATGTGGATAGATACTCAGTGAAACTGTTTAATTGGGCCTATATGTGGATAGATCCTCAGTGAAACTGTTTAATTGGGCCTATATGTGGATAGATACTCAGTGAAACTGTTTAATTGGGCCTATATGTGGCTAGATACTCAGTGAAGCTGTTTAAATGGGCCTATATGTGGATAGATACTCAGTGAAACTGTTTAATTGGGCCTATATGTGGCTAGATACTCAGTGAAGCTGTTTAAATGGGCCTATATGTGGATAGATACTCAGTGAAACTGTTTAATTGGGCCTATATGTGGCTAGATACTCAGTGAAGCTGTTTAATTGGGCCTATATGTGGCTAGATACTCAGTGAAAACTGTTTAATTGGGCCTATATGTGGCTAGATACTCAGTGAAGCTGTTTAATTGGGCCTATATGTGGCTAGATACTCAGTGAAGCTGTTTAATTGGGCCTATATGTGGCTAGATACTCAGTGAAACCATTTCATTTAAGGGACTACTAAGCTAGCATATGGAATTGTTTTAAGATGGTCATTACATGGATCATTTAACAATTAGATTTCAATTTTAGGACATCTTTAGGCCCCCCCCCCCCGAAAATTATATATAAATATTAAATTTGGGCTTTACTATAGCCTATAGAAAGTTTGGGGGCATGACATGACAATGCCCCCATGCACAAAGCGAGATCCATACAGAAATGGTTTGTCGAGGTCGGGGTGGAAGAACTTGACTGGCCTGCGCAGAGCCCTGACCTCAACCCATTGAACACCTTTGAGATTAATTGGAATGCCGACTGTGAGCCAGGCCTAATCGCCCAACATCAGTGCCCAACTTCACTAATGCCCTTCTGGCTGAATGGAAGCAAGTCCCTGCAGCAATGTTCCAACATCTAGTGGAAAGTCTTCCCAGAAGAGTGGAGGCTGTTATAGCAGCAAAGGGGAGACTACCTCCATATTAATGCTCATGATTTTCGGTTTACACGTTTACTGTGAACACTAAGGCTGTACCCACTTTAAGTTTGTTTTGACGGTAGGCCGTCATTGTAAATAAGAATTTGTTCTTAACTGACTTGCCTAATTAAATAAAGGTAAAAAAAAGACATTTAAAAAGTGAGTTTTAACATTGGTCAGGTAGGCTACTGTGGCTATTTGATCATAATGTAGATCTACCAGAGTGACGTACCTTCAAGAACTATGGAGAAAATACATCCCATAACATTTTATCATGGAAATATCTGTTCTATCATTCAGCCTACAGTAGCAGCCATTGTGTGGTGGTTAATGCAGGGCTTGACATTAAAACAAATCAAATTGTATTAGTCACATGCGCCACATACAGTGAAATGCTTACTTTCAAGCCCCTCACCAACAATGCAGTTTAAAAAATATGAATAAGAAATAAAAGGAACAAGTAATTAAAGAGCAGTAAAATAACAATAGACTATAAACAGGGGGGTACTGGTACAGAGTCAATGTGGAGACTATATACAGGGGGTACTGGTACAGAGTTAATGTGGAGACTATATACAGGGGGTACTGGTACAGAGTTAATGTGGAGGCTATATACAGGGGGGTACCGGTACAGAGTTTAATGTGGAGACTATATACAGGGGGTACCAGTACAGAGTTAATGTGGAGACTATATACAGGGGGGTACCAGTACAGAGTTAATGTGGAGACTATATACAGGGGGTACCAGTACAGAGTTAATGTGGAGACTATATACAGGGGGTACCAGTACAGAGTTAATGTGGAGACTATATACAGGGGGTACCAGTACAGAGTTAATGTGGAGACTATATACAGGGGTACTGATACAGAGTCAATGTGGAGACTATATACAGGGGGTACCGGTACAGGGTCAATGTGGAGACTATATACAGGGGGTACTGATACAGAGTCAATGTGGAGACTATATACAGGGGGTACCGGTACAGAGTCAATGTGGAGGCTATATACAGGGGGTACCGGAACAGAGTTAATGTGGAGACTATATACAGGGGGTACCGGTACAGAGTCAATGTGGAGACTATATACAGGGGTACCGGTACAGAGTCAATGTGGAGACTATATACAGGGGGGTACCGGTACAGGGTCAATGTGGAGACTATATACAGGGGGTACCGGAACAGAGTCAATGTGGAGACTATATACAAGGGGTACCGGTACAGGGTCAATGTGGAGACTATATACAGGGGGTACCGGTACAGAGTCAATGTGGAGGCTATATACAGGGGGTACCGGAACAGAGTTAATGTGGAGACTATATACAGGGGGTACCGGTACAGAGTCAATGTGGAGACTATATACAGGGGGACCGGTACAGGGTCAATGTGGAGACTATATACAGGGGGGGTACCGGTACAGAGTCAATGTGGAGGACTATATACAGGGGGGTACCGGAACAGAGTCAATGTGGAGACTATATACAAGGGGTACCGGTACAGGGTCAATGTGGAGACTATATACAGGGGGTACCGGTACAGAGTCAATGTGGAGACTATATACAGGGGGTACCGGTACAGGGTCAATGTGGAGACTATATACAGGGGGTACCGGTACAGAGTCAATGTGGAGACTATATACAGGGGTACCGGTACAGGGTCAATGTGGAGACTATATACAGGGGGTACCGGTACAGAGTCAATGTGGAGACTATATACAGGGGGTACCGGTACAGGGTCAATGTGGAGACTATATACAGGGGGTACCGGTACAGAGTCAATGTGGAGACTATATACAGGGGGTACCGGTACAGAGTCAATGTGGAGACTATATACAGGGGGTACCGGTACAGAGTCAATGTGGAGACTATATACAGGGGGTACCGGTACAGGTCCAACTGTGGAGACTAGTATACAGGGGGTACCGGTACAGAGTAATGTGGAGACTATATACAGGGGTACCGGTACAGAGTAATGTGGAGACTATATACAGGGTGTACCGGTACAGAGTTAATGTGGAGGACTATATACAGGGGGGTACCGGTACAGAGTTAATGTGGAGACTATATACAGGGGGTACCGGTACAGAGTTAATGTGGAGACTATATTTACAGGGGGTACCGGTACAGAGTTAATGTGGAGACTATATACAGGGGTACCGGTACAGAGTTAATGTGGAGACTATATACAGGGGGTACCAGTACAGAGTCAATGTGGAGGCTATATACAGGGGGTACCGGTACAGAGTTAATGTGGAGACTATATACAGGGGTACCGGTACAGAGTCAATGTGGAGGCTATATACAGGGGGTACCGGTACAGAGTTAATGTGGAGACTATATACAGGGGGTACCGGTACAGAGTCAATGTGGAGGCTATATACAGGGGGTACCGGTACAGAGTCAATGTGGAGGCTATATACAGGGGGTACCGGTACAGAGTTAATGTGGAGACTATATACAGGGGGTACCGGTACAGAGTCAATGTGGAGGCTATATACAGGGGGTACCGGTACAGAGTTAATGTGGAGACTATATACAGGGGGTACCGGTACAGAGTCAATGTGGAGACTATATACAGGGGGTACCGGTACAGAGTCAATGTGGAGACTATAAACAGGGGGGTACCGGTACAGAGTCAATGTGGAGACTATATACAGGGGGTACCGGTACAGAGTCAATGTGGAGACTATATACAGGGGGTACCGGTACAGAGTCAATGTGGAGACTATAAACAGGGGGTACCAGTACAGAGTCAATGTGGAGACTATATACTGGGGGTACCGGTACAGAGTCAATGTGGAGACTATAAACAGGGGGTACCAGTACAGAGTCAATGTGGAGACTATATACAGGGGGTACCAGTACAGAGTCAATGTGGAGACTATATACAGGGGGTACCGGTACAGAGTCAATGTGGAGACTATATACAGGGGGTACCGGTACAGAGTCAATGTGGAGACTATAAACAGGGGGTACCGGTACAGAGTCAATGTGGAGACTATATACAGGGGGTACCGGTACAGAGTCAATGTGGAGACTATATACAGGGGGTACCAGTACAGAGTTAATGTGGAGACTATAAACAGGGGGTACCGCTACAGAGTTAATGTGGAGACTATTAACAGGGGGTACCGCTACAGAGTTAATGTGGAGACTATATACAGGGGGTACCGGAACAGAGTCAATGTGGAGACTATATACAGGGGGTACCGGTACAGAGTTAATGTGGAGACTATATACAGGGGGTTCCGGAACAGAGTCAATGTGGAGACTATATACAGGGGGTACCGGAACAGAGTTAATGTGGAGACTATATACAGGGGGTACCGGAACAGAGTTAATGTGGAGACTATATACAGGGGGTTCCGGAACAGAGTCAATGTGGAGACTATATACAGGGGGGTACCGGAACAGAGTTAATGTGGAGACTATATACAGGGGGTTCCGGAACAGAGTCAATGTGGAGACTATATACAGGGGGGTACCGGTACAGAGTTAATGTGGAGACTATATACAGGGGGTACCGGTACAGAGTTAATGTGGAGACTATATACAGGGGGTACCAGTACAGAGTTAATGTGGAGACTATATACAGGGGGGGTACCGGTACAGAGTTAATGTGAAGACTATATACAGGGGTTACCGGTACAGAGTTAAGGTGGAGACTCTATACAGGGGGTACCGGTACAGAGTCAATGTGGAGACTATATACAGGGGGTACCGGTACAGAATTAAGGTGGAGACTATATACAGGGGGTACCGGTACAGAGTTAATGTGGAGACTATATACAGGGGGTACCACTACAGAGTCAATGTGGAGACTATATACAGGGGGTACCGGTACAGAGGCAATGTCGAGGTAATTGTGCATGTAGGTAGAGTTATTAAAGTGACTATGCATAGATAATAACAGAGTAGCAGCGGCGTAAAAGAGAGGGTGGGGGGGCAATGCAAATAGACTGGGTAGCCATTTGATTAGATGTTCAGGAGTCTTGGGGGTAGAAGCTGTTTAGAAGCCTCTTGGACCTAGACTTGGCACTCCAGTACAGCTTGCCATGCGATAGCAGAGAGAACAGTCTTTGACCAGGGTTGCTAGAGTCTTTTAAGGCCTTCCTCTGACACCGCCTGGTATAGAGATCCTGGATGGCAGGAAGCTTGGCCCCAGTGATGTACTGGGCCATACACACTACCCTTGCGGTTGGAGGACAAGCAGTTGCCATACCAGGCAGTGATGCAACCAGTCAAGATGCTCTCAATGGTGCAGCTGTAGAACCTTTTGAGGATCTGAGGACCCATGCAAAATCTTTTCAGTCTCCTGAGGGGGAAACCGGAATGCAATCCGGTTTCAGAGCTGGTCATGGGTGCACCTCAGCCACGCTCAAGGTCCTAAACGATATCTTAACCGCCATCGATAAGAAACATTACTGTGCAGCCGTATTCATTGATCTGGCCAAGGCTTTCGAGAGTTCAGTGTGTCAAATCGGAGGGTCTGCTGTCCGGACCTCTGGCAGTCTCTATGGGGGTGCCACAGGGTTCAATTCTTGGACCGACTCTCTTCTCTGTATACATCAATGAGGTCGCTCTTGCTGCTGGTGAGTCCCTGATCCACCTCTACGCAGACGACACCATTCTGTATACTTCCGGCCCTTCTTTGGACACTGTGTTAACAACCCTCCAGGCAAGCTTCAATGCCATACAACTCTCCTTCCGTGGCCTCCAATTGCTCTTAAATACAAGTAAAACTAAATGCATGCTCTTCAACCGATCGCTACCTGCACCTACCCGCCTGTCCAACATCACTACTCTGGACGGCTCTGACTTAGAATACGTGGACAACTACAAATACTTAGGTGTCTGGTTAGACTGTAAACTCTCCTTCCAGACCCATATCAAACATCTCCAATCCAAAGTTAAATCTAGAATTGGCTTCCTATTTCGCAACAAAGCATCCTTCACTCATACCCTTGTAAAACTGACCATCCTACCAATCCTCGACTTTGGCGATGTCATTTACAAAATAGCCTCCAATACCCTACTCAACAAATTGGATGCAGTCTATCACAGTGCAATCCGTTTTATCACCAAAGCCCCATATACTACCCACCATTGCGACCTGTACGCTCTCGTTGGCTGGCCCTCGCTTCATACTCGTCGCCAAACCCACTGGCTCCATGTCATCTACAAGACCCTGCTAGGTAAAGTCCCCCCTTATCTCAGCTCGCTGGTCACCATAGCATCTCCCACCTGTAGCACACGCTCCAGCAGGTATATCTCTCTAGTCACCCCCAAAACCAATTCTTTCTTTGGCCGCCTCTCCTTCCAGTTCTCTGCTGCCAATGACTGGAACGAACTACAAAAATCTCTGAAACTGGAAACACTTATCTCCCTCACTAGCTTTAAGCACCAACTGTCAGAGCAGCTCACAGATTACTGCACCTGTACATAGCCCACCTATAATTTAGCCCAAACAACTACCTCTTTCCCAACTGTATTTAATTTTTATTTATTTATTTATTTTGCTGCTTTGCACCCCATTATTTTTTATTTCTACTTTGCACATTCTTCCATTGCAAAACTACCATTCCAGTATTTTACTTGCTATATTGTACTTACTTTGCCATCATGGCCTTTTTTGCCTTTACCTCCCTTCTCACCTCATTTGCTCACATTGTATATAGACTTGTTTATACTGCATTATTGACTGTATGTTTGTTTTTACTCCATGTGTAACTCTGTGTCGTTTTATCTGTCGAACTGCTTTGCTTTATCTTGGCCAGGTCGCAATTGTAAATGAGAACTTGTTCTCAACTTGCCTACCTGGTTAAATAAAGGTAAAATAAAAATAAAAAAATAAATAAAAATAGGTTTTGCCGTGCCCTCTTCATGACTGTCTTGATGTGCTTGGACCATGTTCGTTTGTTCGTGATGTGGACACTAAGGAACTTGAAGCTCTCAACCTGCTCCACTGCAGTCTCGTCGATGAGAATGGGGGCGGGCTCGGTCCTCCTTTTCCTGTAGCCCATAATCATCTCCTTTGTCTTGATCACGTTGAGGGAGAGGTTGTTGTCCCGGCACCACATGGCCAGGTCTCTGACCTCCTCCCTATAGGCTGCCTCGTCGTTGTCGGTGAGGCCTACCACTGTTGTGTCATCGGCAAACTTAATGATGGTGTTGGAGGTCGTGCCTGGCCGTGCAGTAATGAGTGAACAGGGAGTACAGGAGGGGACTGAGCATGCACTCCTGAGGGGTCCCTGTGTTGAAGATCAGTGTGGCGGATGTGTTGTTACCTACCCTTACCACCTGACTTCCCTTCAGGAAGTCCAGGATCCTGTTGCAGACGGAGGTGTTTAGTCCCAGTGTCCTTAGCTTATTGATGAGCTTTGAGAGCACTATGGTGTTGAACGAGTGTCAGAGCTGGTGGGGTTCGATTCGATCTTAGTCATATATTGATGCTTTGATTGATTGATGGTTCGTCGGAGGTTATAGCGGGATTAGAGTCCCACTACTTGAAAGCGGCAGCTCTAGCCTTTAGCTCAGTGCGGATGTTGCCTGTAATCCATGGCTTCTGGTTGGGGTATGTACGTACGGTCACTGCGGGGACGACGTCATCGATGCACTTATTGATGAAGCCAATGACTGATGTGGTGTACTCCTCAATGCCATCAGACGAATCCCGGAACATATTCCACTCTGTGCTAGCAAAACAGTCCTGTAGCTTAACCTGTTTATCCACTTGTCTTTCAGACAAGGAGGTGACTGAAAATGTTGTTTTGTTGTTTGATGCAAGAAACCACTTTACATATAAAATGCATCATTATTCCTGTACCATTATTATAGAGAATCAGACAAATTATGCTACCATTTGCCTACTGGTTACTTAGCTTATTCAAGCCTGTCTCAAATACAACACGGCCCCTTAAGACAAAAGAAAAGCTCTTTACCTGACTCGCTTTTCAAAGATGTCTAGAAATTCACACTTTTTGTGCTCTGTAGGAAGCAATCACTCCCCCATTGCTGACTACAAATGATCTATAACTGGGCTAATAACTCACTAACTAGCAATCACTCCCCCATTGCTGTCTACAAATGATATATAACTGGGCTAATAACTCACTATCAAAGGATATGAACAAAATGTACATAAGTCACTACATGTAGCTCTCGCTTTGATCTCAAAACTAGAGCATCTTCTCACGACTGCTTATGCTGTAAAAACAGTCCAGTTCAGGCCTCCCGAGTGGCGCAGTGCAGTGCTTGAGGAGTGACTACAGACCCGGGTTCGATCCCAGGCTTTGTTGCAGCCGGCCTCGATCGAGAGACCCATGAGGTGGCTTACAATTGGCCCAGTGTCGCCCGGGTTAGGAGAGGGTTTGGTGGGATGGGATGTCCTTGTCCCATTGTGCTCTAGCGACTCCTTGTGGCGGGCTGGGCGCATGTACGTGGATTTCGGTGTTTCCTCTGACACATTTGTGCGGCTGGCTTCTGGGTTAAGCGAGCAGTGTGTCAAAGAAGCAGGGTCATGATTGGGAGGACGCATGGCTCTCGACCTTTGCCTCTCCCGAGTCCATACTGGAGTTGCACCGATGGGACAAGACCGTAACTACCAATTGTATAATACAAAATTGGCGGTACAAAGAACCACAAAGAAATATATTTACATAATTTTTCATTTTTAAACAGTCCAGTTCAAAGTGAATGTCACAGATCCTTATATGGCAATGGTCTATTTGCGTATAGGCCTACTGTAGCTCTGATTGGTTAATTGCACACCAGTCTGTGTAGAGTATTTGCCTGCCAATGCAGTAGAATCCTACTCTGATGCGTTCTGTCTACAACACAACCTCATGCATAGGTTATTTTGTTTCAGTATGTTACAGTGAAAGTGGCTAATATTGTTTTTATTCGATCACAATTCCCACAGTAAAGGGAAACATTCATAGTGTTCACTAACAGAGAAAACTCTAAAAAGTTGAGAGAAGTTCCATCTCGTGCTTCTCTGCGCGGGCTGATATTTCTTCTGTGCAGCAGTCCCGGGGAAGCTGCTTAGAGGGAACATCGGTCATAGAGCGAAACGGAGAACGCTATTGTGTTGGTGAGAGTCTCCCCTTTCCACAGTGGGGTCATATTAGTTTGTAGCTCAAACAGTTCAGACGCTACAGACAGACGTTGTCACATCAGCGTTACCCACTTCAGATGAGTCCTGTTGGGCTTGTGGGGTCTTAGAACAAACCAGAGACCACCATTGTCTTCGTGAGAGTCTCATCTTTCCATAAATTGGTCATATTTTGTAGGCCAAACCGTTCGGATGCTACAGACAATTTTATGAGAAGACCGATTTTCGGGGTGTCTCCTGGTCTGACAAACACCGTGTTCCACCACAGATGTGGAAGGCCGACATCGGAGGATGTGGTGGATTGAGACACAGCCCAAGCAAAAAAAACTCTATCTTAAAAACTGACGGATTTTGATGGGGATTTAAAAAATACATGTTACTTAGATTGACACACGGGTGCGTCAATAGACTCTTAAGGATTTTAATAGGCCTTACATGTAGATACTGTAGCTACTCAGTGAAGCCTGTAAGTGTGAGTTTCCATAGCTGATAGATATTGTCAAAACCAAACCACCCAGAAGGGTCCTAGATGAGTGAATGACTGCTAAAAAATATTTTTTTTTTGTTCCAAATGGCAACCTATTCCCTATAAAGTGCACTACAGAGACCTGTGTGTTGTTAAGTATTGTTGAGTTGAGTGTTGTTAAGTTGTTCTTGAGCTGAGTGTTGTTGAGTTGATGTTGAGTGTTGTTGAGTTGATGTTGAGTGTTGTTGAGTTGATGTTGAGTGTTGTTGAGTTGATGTTGAGTGTTGTTGAGTTGATGTTGAGTGTTGTTGAGTTGAGTATTGTTGAGTTGAGTATTGTTGAGTATTGTTGAGTTGTTGTTGAGTTGAGTTGAGTATTGTTGAGTTGAGTATTGTTGAGTTGTTGTTGAGTTGAGTTGAGTATTGTTAAGTTGTTCTTGAGCTTGGGGCTGTGTTTCTGGACCTAAGGAAGGCTTTTGATACTGTTAACCATGAGATTCTCATCACAAAATTGTCCAAGTTCAACTTTTCCCCTGATGCCTTGAGATGGATGAAAGGCAGAACTCAGTGTGTCAGAGTGAGCAATGAGCTGTCGCCCACTCGTAGCTATGATGTGGGCGTGCCCCAATGGTCAATACTGGGGCCCCTCCTGTTCAGCCTGTACATTAATGTTCTGCCTTCTGTCTGTACTGGGTCTGAAGTTCAAATGTATGCAGATGATACAGTGATATATGTTCATGCAAAGAGCAAACAACAAGCTGCACAAGAACTCACTACTGTAATGGTCCAGGTTACAAAGTGGTTCAGTGACTCGTGTTTGCATCTCAATGTGAAAAAAACTGTTTGCATGTTCTTCACAAAGAGGGCAACAGATGCTACTGAGCCAGATGTCTATGTGTCAGGGGAGAAGCTCCAGGTGGTATCCGATTTTAAGTACCTTGGCATCATACTTGATTCCAACCTCTCTTTTAAAAAGCATGTGAAAAAGGTAATTCAAATAACCAAATTCAACCTAGCTAATTTCCGATTTATACGAAATTGTTTGACTACAGAGGTAGCAAAACTGTACTTCAAATCTATGATACTCCCCCACTTAACATACTGCTTGACTAGTTGGGCCCAAGCTTGCTGTACAACATAAAAACCTATTCAGTCTGTCTACAAACAGGCTCTCAAAGTGCTTGATAGGAAGCCCAATAGCCATCATCATTGTCACATCCTTAGAAAGCATGAGCTCTTGAGTTGGGAAAATCTTGTGCAATACACCGACGCATGTCTTGTATTCAAGATCCTTAATGGCCTTGCTCCCCCTCCACCCAATATTTTTGTTAAACAGAAAACCCAGACATATGGCAGCAGATCCACAAGGTCTGCCATGAGAGGTGACTGTATAGTTCCCCTAAGGAAAAGCACCTTTAGTAAATCTGCATTCTCTGTGAGAGCTTCCCATGTCTGGAATACACTGCCATCAGACACACATAACTGCACCACATATCACACTTTCACAAAATGATTGAAGACATGGCTAAAGGTCAATCAGATTTGTGAACATGGTCCCTAGCTGTGTGTTGCCGCTCTCCATGTTGTCTGTTGTCTGTAGCTTGTGAGGTGTGGAAACACTTTGTTGCTTTTATGAATTTTGACTTGCTGCTTTTTGTTCTATGCTGCTCTGTCTGTATGCTACGTCTTGCTTGTCCTATGTTGCTCTGTCTGTATGCTATGTCTTGCTTGTCCTATGTTGCTATGTCTTGCTTGTTCTATGTTGCTATTGTCTATATTGTAATTGTTTTTAATAACCTGCCCAGGGACTGCGGTTGAAAATTAGCCGGCTGGCTAAAACCGGCACTTTTACTGAAACGTTGATTAATGTGCACTGTCCCTGTAAAAATAAAAAATAAAATAAACTAAACTAAAGCTGAGTGTTGTTGAGTATTGTTGAGTTGAGTATTGTTAAGTTGTTCTTGAGCTGAGTGTTGTTGATGTTGAGTGTTGTTGAGTTGATGTTGAGTGTTGTTGAGTTGTTGTTGAGTGTTGTTGAGTTGATGTTGAGTGTTGTTGAGTTGAGTGTTGTTGAGTTGAGTGTTGTTGAGTTGATGTTGAGTGTTGTTGAGTGTTAAGTGTTGTTGAGTTGTTGAGTTGAGTGTTGTTGAGTTGAGTGTTGTTGAGTTGTTGAGTTGAGTGTTGTTGAGTTGATGTTGAGTGTTGTTGAGTTGATGTTGAGTGTTGTTAAGTTGTTCTTGAGTTGAGTATTGTTGAGTTGTTGTTGAGTGTTGTTGAGTTGAGTGTTGTTGAGTTGAGTATTGTTGAGTTGTTGTTGAGTGTTAAGTGTTGTTGAGCTGTTGAGTTCAGTACTGTTGAGTTGAGAATTGTTGAGTTGAGAATTGTTGAGTTGAGTATTGTTGAGTGTTGTTGAGTTCTCAGGAAGAGATTTTAGAGGGGCAATCTGGAATTGGAAAAACAACAATGGCTCAAAGTCTGAAATCCCAGATTGACCCTTTATATAAACAGACTGATTTTGAAGCAGTCCAGTGTCTCGCCACTAATACCACCAAAATGGTCAAACATCATGGTTTCTAATTGATATCCATTAACTAGAAGGCGACTGGCTATCCATCATGTCTTTCAATCTTTCAGCAGTGTATGTGTGTGTGTGTGTGTCTGTGTGTGTGAGTGTGTGTGTGTGTGCTCACTGTGACTTAGTAGGGGTGAGGGTTGAGTTGAGGTTTTGAGGCCCAAAATAGAAATACTTTAACTCAGTTTTGTGGTGATATGGGTATGGTTAAGGTAAGGGGCTGGTTAAGGTTTAGGAGGCTGAGCTGGTCCTAGATCAGTGCATACACTGACAACTGTCTGTGGTGCTGTGATATCAGAAAATTCGGTCAGCTGTCTGTATACTGGTACAGCATGCATGGATCATAAATCAACTGACGAAACACACACAAGCACACGCACACGCACACACACACACATTGAGGATCGGCCAGCATTCCATTAAACCCATAATTCCCTGTATTTAGAGCCTCTGAACTACAAATGATTTCTCAGCAAACAGTGAATTTGGAGATAAGCCCATAGAAGCAAATATGTCCACGTCTCTCAATATTTATCTTCAAATAGACCAAATATGTCCACGTCTCTCAATCTTTATCTTCAAACAGACCAAATATGTCCACGTCTCTCAATCTTTATCTTCAAACAGACCAAATATGTCCACGTCTCTCAATCTTTATCTTCAAACAGACCAAATATGTCCACGTCCCTCAATCTTTATCTTCAAACAGACCAAATATGGCCATGTTATCTTATCATTATCTTCAAACAGACCAAATATGTCCATGTTATCTTAGTCATTATCACTGAACAGACCAAAGATGTCCATGTTATCTTAATCATGATCTCTGAACAGACCAAATATGTCCATGTTATCTTAGTCATGATCTCTGAACAGACCAAATATGTCCATGTTATTTTTTATTTATTTGTATTTATTTTACCTTTATTTAACCAGGTAGGCAAGTTGAGAACAAGTTCTCATTTACAATTGCGACCTGGCCAAGATAAAGCAAAGCAGTTCGACAGATACAACGACACAGAGTTACACATGGAGTAAAACAGACATACAGTCAATAATAGAAAGAAAGGGTCCAGATTGTCTAGCCCGGCTGATTTGTAGGGGTCCAGATTTTGCAGCTCTTTCAGAACATCATTATCATTATCATTATTAACAACATTATCTTAGTCATTATCTCTGAACAGCCCAAATATGTCCATGTTATCTTAGTCATTATCTCTGAACAGCCCAAATATGTCCATGTTATCTTAATCATTATCTCTGAACAGACCAAAGATGTCCATGTTATCTTAGTCATTATCTCTGAACAGCCCAAATATGTCCATGTTATCTTAATCATTATCTCTGAACAGACCAAAGATGTCCATGTTATCTTAATCATTATCTTAATCATTATCTCTGATTGTGTGTCTGGTATATAAGACTCCACTCACACCAGATAATGAAGCAAACCAGATAATGACTGAACATCAGCAAGTTCTGTTTAAAATAATAATAATATAAATATATAATATATATATTTAAATATATAATACACACTATCGTTCAAAAGTTTGGGGTCACTTAGAAATGTCCTTGTTTTTGATATCCACATTTTTTGTCCATTAAAATGACATCAAATTGATCATAAATAGTGTAGACATTTGTAATGTTGTAAATGACTATTGCAGCTGGAAATGGCTGATTTTTAATGGAGGATCAACATGGGTGTACAGAGGCACATTATCAGCAACCAACACTTAGCTAATCCAAGTTTATCATTTTAAAAGGCTAATTGATCATTAGAACACCATTTTGCAATTATGTTAGCACAGATGAAAACTGTTGCGCTGATTAAAGATGCAATAAAACTGTCTTTCTTTAGACTAGTTGAGTATCTGGAGCATCAGAATTTGTGGGTTCGATTACAGGCTCAAAATGACCAGAAACAAAGGACTTTCTTCTGAAACTCGTCAGTCTGTTCTTGTTCTGAGAAACGAAGTCTGTTCCATGTGAGAAATGAAGGCTGTTCCATGTGAGAAATGAAGGCTGTTCCATGTGAGAAATGAAGAATGTTCCATGTGAGAAATGAAGGCTGTTCCATGTGAGAAATGAAGGCTGTTCCATGTGAGAAATGAAGGCTGTTCCGTGTGAGAAATGAAGAATGTTCCATGTGAGAAATGAAGGCTGTTCCATGTGAGAAATGAAGGCTGTTCCATGTGAGAAATGAATGCTGTTCCGTGTGAGAAATGAAGGCTGTTCCATGTGAGAAATGAAGGCTGTTCCATGTGAGAAATGAAGGCTGTTCCATGTGAGAAATGAAGGCTGTTCCATGTGAGAAATGAAGGCTGTTCCATGTGAAGAATGAAGGCTGTTCCTTGTGAGAAATGAAGAATGTTCCATGTGAGAAATTAAGGCTGTTCCTTGTGAGAAATGAATGCTGTTCCATGTGAGAAATGAAGGCTGTTCCATGTGAGAAATGAAGGCTGTTCCATGTGAGAAATGAAGGCTGTTCCATGTGAGAAATGAAGGCTGTTCCATGTGAGAAATGAAGGCTGTTCCATGTGAGAAATGAAGGCTGTTCCATGTGAGAAATGAAGGCTGTTCCATGTGAGAAATGAAGGCTGTTCCGTGTGAGAAATGAAGAATGTTCCATATGAGAAATGAAGAATGTTCCATGTGAGAAATGAAGGCTGTTCCATGTGAGAAATGAAGGCTGTTCCATGTGAGAAATGAAGGCTGTTCCATGTGAGAAATGAAGGCTGTCCATGTAAGAAATTAAGGCCGTTCCATGTGAGAAATGAAGGCTGTTCCATGTGAGAAATGAAGAATGTTCCATGTGAGAAATGAAGGCTGTTCCGTGTGAGAAATGAAGGCTGTTCCGTGTGAGAAATGAAGGCTGTTCCATGTGAGAAATGAAGAATGTTCTGTGTGAGAAATGAAGGCTGTTCCATGTGAGAAATGAAGGCTGTTCCATGTGAGAAATGAAGAATGTTCCGTGTGAGAAATGAAGGCTGTTCCATGTGAGAAATGAAGGCTGTTCCATGTGAGAAATGAAGGCTGTTCCATGTGAGAAATGAAGGCTGTTCCATGTGAGAAATGAAGGCTGTTCCATGTGAGAAATGAAGGCTGTTCCATGTGAAGAATGAAGGCTGTTCCTTGTGAGAAATGAAGAATGTTCCATGTGAGAAATGAAGGCTGTTCCTTGTGAGAAATGAAGGCTGTTCCATGTGAGAAATGAAGGCTGTTCCATGTGAGAAATGAAGGCTGTTCCATGTGAGAAATGAAGGCTGTTCCATGTGAGAAATGAAGGCTGTTCCATGTGAGAAATGAAGGCTGTTCCATGTGAGAAATGAAGGCTGTTCCATGTGAGAAATGAATGCTGTTCCATGTGAGAAATGAAGGCTGTTCCATGTGAGAAATGAATGCTGTTCCATGTGAGAAATGAAGGCGGTTCCATGTGAGAAATGAAGGCTGTTCCATGTGAGAAATGAAGTCTGTTCCATGTGAGAAATGAAGGCTGTTCCATGTGAGAAACATTTGCCCAATAAGCACCTGTTGTCTCTCAAATACATCTTTACAGTTGTCAGCTAGCTAGCTAATTGGAGTCTTATTCGCCATAGAGGTGACATCAATCAAAATACCTCAAAGATGGTAACAAGAGATGGTATGAAGAACAAGATACGGAGAAAGCTGAAACAACCCGTCTATGATTCACCACACAGCTGCTTTTTGTCATTGTTGCTATAGCAATTCTATATATATATTCTGACCGTTCAGAATCACAACCCGCCCGTCTATAGACAGTGGTTTAATCAGTGGACAGACGTCTTGTGATGAGACCCGCTTATTGACTGCCTGCTAAGCTGTGATCCTTTATCACTTATCTAAACCCCAGATTCAAATGAAAGCCCGAAGTCTTTCGTAGGGAAAAGTGATGTGTTTGTGTGTGTGTGTGTGTGTGTGTGTGTGTGTGTGTGTGTGTGTGTGTGTGTGTGTGTGTGTGTGTGTGTTGGCTGCCTCAGTGTTCATACATCAGTCAGTTTGACAGGCACGCTCAGAGGTCTGACACACTGATATGACTTCTACCCCCCACCCCTCTGTCTCTCTTTATGTCTTTCTTCTTTCTCTCCACTTGTTCTCACTCTAACCCTTCTCTCTCATCTGCTGCTCTGCCCTTTCACTCTATCTCTCTCCTCTCTCTCTTTCTTGTTTTCTGTCTTCAACTCTCCCCTGCTCTCTGTCGCCCACTTGCACCACCCCATCACTCTCACCCTTAATCTCTGCTCATTCCTCTCTCCCCTGGCCTCTCTCTCTCTCACTTATATGTCTCCCCTGGCCTCTCTCTCTCTGCCTTATCTGTCTCCCCTGACCTCTCTCTCTCTCTCTCCCTTATCTGTCTCCCCTGGCCTCTCTCTCACTCTCTCTCCCTTATCTGTCTCCCTTGGCTTCTCTCTCACTCTCTCTCCCTTATCTGTCTCCCCTGGCCTCTCTCTCTCTCCTGGCCTCTCTCTCTCCTGGCCTCTCTCTCTCTCTCTCTCTCTCTCTCTCTCTCCTGGCCTCTCTCTCTCTCCTGGCCTCTCTCTCTCTCCTGGCCTCTCTCTCTCTCTCCCCTGGTCTCTCTCTCTCTCTCTCTCCCCCCTCTCTCTCTCCCCTGGCCTCTCTCTCTCTCTCCCCTCTCTCTCTCCCCTGGCCTCTCTCTCTCTCCCCTGGCCTCTCTCTCACTCTCTCTCCCCTCTCTCTCTCCCCTGGCCTCTCTCTCTCCTCTCTCTCTCTCCCCTGGCCTCTCTCTCCCCTGGCCTCTCTCCCCTCTCTCTCTCCCCTGGCCTCTCTCTCCCCTCTCTCTCTCTCTCTCTCTCTCTCTCTCTCTCTCTCTCTCTCTCTCTCTCTCTCTCTCTCTCCCCTCTCTCTCTCTCTCTTACCTGGCCTCTCTCTCCCCTCTCTCTCTCTCACCTGGCCTCTCTCTCCCTTGGACTTTCTCTCCCCCTCCTCTCCTCACCTGGCTTTTCTCTCTCACCCTCTCCCCTGGCCTCTCTCTCTCTCTCCCTCCCCTCCTCCCCTGCCCCATCCCTCTTTCCCAATGTAATCCCTTAATCTATTGAATTCAATTCAAGGGGCTTTATTGGCATGGGAAACATATGTTAACATTGCCAAAGCAAGTGAAGTAGATAATAAACAAAAAACTCATAGAAGTTCCAAAAGAATAAAGAAATTTCAAATGTCATGTTATGTCTATATACAGTGTTGTAATGATGTGAAAATAAATGACAAAAGGGAAAATAAATTAACATAAATATGGGTTGTATTTACAATAGTGTTTGTTCTTCACTGGTTGCCCTTTTCTTTTGGCAACAGTTCACAAATATAGATGCTGTGATGGCACATTGTGGTATTTCACTCAGTAAATATGGGAGTTTATCAAAATTGGGTTTGTTTTTTGAATTCTTTCTGGATCTGTGTAATCTGATGGAAATATGTGTCTCTAATATGGTCATACATTTGGCAGGAGGTTAGAAAGTGCAGCTCAGTTTCCACCTCCTTTTGTGGGCAGTGTGCACATACCCTGTCTTCTCTTGAGAGCCAGGTCTGCCTATGGCGGACTTTCTCAATAGCAAGGCTATGCTCACTGAGTCTGTACATAGTCAAAGCTTTCCTTAAATTTGGGTCAGTCACAGTGGTCAGGTATTCTGCCACTGTGTACTCTCTGTTTCGGGCCAAATAGCATTCTAGTTTGTTCAGATTTTTTTGTTAATTCTTTCCAATGTGTAATTAACTTTTTGTTTTCTAACGATTTAGTTAGGTCTAATTGTGTTGCTGTCCTGGGGCTCTGTGGGGTCTGTTTGTGTTTGTGAACAGAGCCCCAGAACCAGCTTACTTAGGGGACTCTTCTCCAGGGTCATCTTTCTGAAGGTGATGGCTTTGTTATGGAAGGTTTTGGAATCACTTCATTTTAGGTGGTTGTAGAATTTAACAGCTCCTTTTTCTTTGGTGGATTTTGATAATTAGCGGGTATTGGTGTTTGGTATTTTATTAGGATCCCCATTAGCTGTTGCAAAAGCAGCAGCTACTCTTCCTGGGGTTCAACACAAAACATGAAACATAATACAGAATGACATAATACAGAACATCAATAGACAAGAACAGCTCAAGGACAGAACTACATACATTAAAAAAAGGCACACATAGCCTACATATCAATGCACACACAAACTATCTAGGTCCAATAGGGGAGAGGCGTTGTGCCACGAGGTGTTGCTTTATCTGTTTTTTTTAAACCAGGTTTGCTGTTTTATTTGAGCAAAATGAGATGGAAGGAAGTTCCATGCAATAAGAGCTCTATATAATTCTGTACATTTTCTTGAATTTGTTCTGGATTTGGGGACTATGAAAAGACCCCTGGTGGCATATCTGGGTATCAGACTAATTCTGGATATTTTTGTATAATTTTGCATGCAGAGTCTCAATTTGGTGTTTGTCCCATTTTGTGAATGATTGGTTGGTGAGCAGACCCCAGACCTCACAACCATAAAGGGCAATGGGCTCTATAACTGATTCAAGTATTTTTAGCCAGATCCTAATTGGAATGTCAAATTGTATGCTCCTTTTGATGGCATAGAATGCCCTTCTAGTTTTTTGTGTGCTCTAGGGCAACGGTGTCTAGATGGAGTTTGGATTTGTCGTCCTGGCAACTGGACCTTTTTTGGAACACCATTATTTTGGTCTTACTGAGATTTACTGTCAGGGTCCAGGTCTGACAGAATCTATGCAGAAAGATCTAGGTGCTGCTGTAGGCCCTCCTTAGTTGGGGACAGAAGCACCAGATCATCAGCAAACAGTGGACATTTGACTCCAGATTCTAGTAGGGTGAGACCAGGTGCTGGAGACTATTCTAGTGCCCTCGACAATAAGTTGATATAAATGTTGAAGGGGGTGGGGCTTAAGCTGCATCCCTGTCTCACCCCACGGCCCTGTGGAACGAAATGTGTGTTTTTAGCCAATTTAACCGCACACTTGTTGTTTGTATACATGGATTTTAAAATGTTAAAATGTATGTTTTTCCCCCAACACCACTTTCCATTAATTTGTATAGCAGACCCTCATGCCAAATTGAGTCAAAAGCTTTTTCAAAATCAACAAAGCATGAGAAGACTTTGCCTTTATTTTGGTTTGTTTTTTGTCAATTAGGGTGTGCAGGGTGAATACATGGTCTGTCGTATGGTAATTTAGTAAAAAGATGATTTGACATTTGCTCAGTACATTGTTTTCACTGAGGAAATGTATGAATCTTCTGTTAATGATAATGCAGAGGATTTTCCCAAGGTTACTGTTGACGCATATCCCACGGTAGTTATTGGGGTCAAATTTGTCTCCACTTTTGGATTGGAGTTATCACTCCTTGGTTCCAAATATTGGGGAAGATGCCAGAGCTAAGGATGATGTTAAAGAGTTTTAGTATAGCCAATAGCCAATTGTAATCTGTATATTTGATCATTTTATTGAGGATATCATCAACATGGTTATGTTGTTGTAGTTGTGTCTAAGGGGGTCAAATGGGGGAGGGAATGCTGTCACCTCCTGATAGCTGTTTGTCCCAGTTTGCTGAGGGTTCTTGTGCAGTTCTGGTGTTGAGGTTGCCACAGACTAGTACATGTCACTGGGCCTGGAAATGATCGATTTCCCCCTCTAGGATGGAGAAGCTGTCTTCATTAAAGTATGGGGATTCTAGTGGGGGGATATAGGTATCACACATGAGGACATTTTTCTCTGTTGAGATCATTTCCTTTTGAATTTCTAGCCAAATGTAAAATGTTCCTGTTTTGATTAATTTAGTAAAGTGAGTTAGGTCTATACCAAATTAGCATACCCCCTGAGTCCCTTCCCTGTTTCACACCTGGTAGTTTGGTGGATGGGATTACCAGCTCTCTGTAACCTAGAGGGCAACCAGTGGGTCCATCTCCTCTATACCATGTTTCTTGTAGGATGAAAATGTCTGAAATAACTGCTCTCCATCCCCTCCCCCCTCATCCCAGATTCTCTCATCCCAGGAGGTTATTCTCTTTCTCCCTTGCCCCCTCTCTCTCTTTCCCTCTCTCTATCTCTCTCTCCCTCTCTCTCTCCTCTCTCTCTCTCCCTCTCCTCTCCTCACTCTATTTCTCTCTCTCATCTCTCTCTCTCCCTCTCTCACTCTCTCTCTGTCTCCTCTCCTCTCTCTTTCTCTCTCTTTCTCCTCCTCATCCACCCCCTCAACTCATCCCAGGAGGTTATTGTCTGGTTGAGTGTTCTCCCGGTCTCCAAACCACCACATCCTGCCTAATCTGATAACGAGAGGCGCTGACAACCTCGCCCTCTCTAACACACTCACACACACACCCATAGACACACACACACGTAGACACACACACACACACACGTAGACACACACACTAACGAGACCAACAGCTGTTCCATGTACAGCAACACGTTCCTTTAGAACACATTCCATGTTCCATGTTCCATGTTCTAATCCCTCTCATAATGAGACTTCCCATATTCATCACATTTTATTGAAGAGCTCTCTCACAACTATCCTGCTTTCACAGTGATAGAGACATACTAGAGATGCTAGTTTACAGGTCAAGAGGAGTAGGAGGAAGTTGGAAGCTCTCCCTCTGATGGTAAGATTCAGAGGGTAAACTGATCCTGGATCTGTGGGGCAGATCCTGCCCCAAGCGAGGGCGAAGCCCATTATCAGAAGACAGGAAGTTATCAATTTGATCTGTCAAGGAGAATGATCTCATTGGTTAATCTGTCAAAGGGAGTGATCTCATTGGCTATGTTGTCAACAATGGTGGTGAGGGACAGGAGAGAGTTGTCCAGTGGAAGATGATAGAGGAGATCGTCAATAACTGCTTATTGCGGTATAGGGAAGGTGAAGGTCATTATCACACACATGGACACACCCTCTTTGAGATGCTTGACAGAAAATTATTAATAGCTTTTTTTGTGTTATGTTTTGAAATAATTAGCCCTTTATTGAATATTTTAGTCAGTGAATTCATTGGCAAAATATAGCTTATTGTTGTACCATTTCAGTAATCTTTTCTTTTTGGTACTATTGCAACCAAGCCTCCCAGATGAGGCCCAAGGCGACAGCACCAGTTCCACTGTAGTCCCAAGAGGAATCCAACAACAAACAAGACTGTATCCA